>NC_142439.1:55110909-55413939 GCF_059453495.1 Arachis ipaensis | reverse complement strand
GAAATTTATGAGAAGAATAAGGGAAAGGTATTATTTTTTATTTTTGATTTTTTAATGAGGAGAGAGAAAAACAATAAAATAACACAAAACATAAAAATTTAAGATCAAAATAACAAATGCATGCAAGAACACTTTGAATGTCAAGATGAACACCAAGAACACTTAGAAGATCATGATGAACACCAAGAACATAGTTTTGAAAATTTTTAAGAAAAGAAAAACATACAAAACACCAAACTTAAAAATTTTTATTCTATAGACACTAATAATTCAAGAATGCATATAAAAAACAAGAAAAGACACAAAACAAGAAAATGTAAAGATCAAACAAAGAAAATCATTAAGAACAATTTGAAGATCAATGAAGAACACATGCATGAATTTTTCAAAAATTTTAGAAAATTAAAGGCATTCAATTGACACCAAACTTAAAATTTGACACTAGATTCAAACAAGAAACACAAAATATTTTTTGTTTTTATGATTTTAAAATTTTTTTTGGACTTTTCGAAAATTATGTTGGAAAAAGAAAATAAAAAAATACAAAATTTTAATAAGAATTCCAAGAATCATGCAATGTTAGTCTAAAGCTCTGGTCCAAAGGAATTAGACATGGTCAAATGGCCAGCCAAGCTTTGAGTGAAAGCTTCAGTCCAAAAAATTAGACATGGCCAAATAGTCAGCCAAGCATTAGCATAAAACATACAAGGATGTCAATGAGAAGTGAAAGCCTCAGTCCAAAAGATTAAACATGGCTAAACAGCCAGCCAAGCTTCAACATATCTTATGAAACTCTAGAATTCGTTCTTAAAAATTCTGAAGAACACACAATTTTTTTTGAATTTTTTGAAAACTATATTTTTTTTGTTCGAAAATAAAAAAAAATAAAAAATAAAAAGCTTAAACATAAAATAAAATTACCTAATCTAAGCAACAAGATGAACCGTCAGTTGTCCAAACTCGAACAATCCCCGGCAACGGCGCCAAAAACTTGGTGCACGGAATTGTGATTCACACTTTTCACAACTCCGGTGCAATTAACCAGCAAGTGCACTGGGTCGTCCAAGTAATAAACCTTACGTGAGTAAGGGTCGATCCCACGGAGATTGTCGGCTTGAAGCAAGCTATGGTCATCCTTGTAAATCTCAGTCAGGCGGATTCAAATAGTTATGAGGTGTTGATAATTAAAATATAAATAAAACATAAAATAAGATAAAGTTACTTATGTAATTCACTGGTGGGAATTTTAGATAAGCGTATGGAGATGCTTTGTTGGTTCTAAACCTCTGTTTTCCTATTGCCTCCTTCCAACCATGCGTTACTTCCTTCCATGGCAACCTGTAAGTTCCTCTCAGTGAAAATGGTCCTCTATGGTTTCTGCACGGCTAATCAACTGTCAGATTTCTCATCTCAGATAAAAAATACCAGGTACAGCTACCGCATGGCTAATCATCTGTCGGTTCCCGCTAGCGTCGGAATAGAATCCATTGATGCTTTTGCACACTGTCACTTGCGCCCAACATTCGCAGGTTTAAAGCTCTTTGATAAACCCTGATTTCGTGATTTATCTTGTGCTTATTTTGGGGAATTTTATCACCTTTTCCCGTAGTTAATCAATGAAATAGCATGGTTTTGTAATTCTCCCTTGAATTGTGCTTAAGTGTAAAAACATGCTTTTTAGGCCTTAAATTGGTGATTTTAATTCACTTTAATTCCATTCGATACCTTGATGTGTTTGTTGAGTGATTTCAGGTTTGTAAGGCAAGTATTGGGTGGAAGAAATGAGGATAAAAGCATGCAAAGGGGAGAATGCATGAAGAAACAAAGATTGGGAATGCACCAACGGATGCGCACGCGTACAAGGCGCGCACGCACAGAAGTGGTTTCGCACAAGGACGCGCACGCGTACATACCGCATCGGTGCGGATGAAGAAATAGCCAAATCGACGCGCACGCACACATGGCGCGTACGCGCCGATACTCTCACGTGGCCCACTTAAAGGTAAAATACTGGGGGCGATTTCTGAGCTGCCCAGGCCCAAATCCAACTTGTTTCTGAGTGTATTTCATGCAGAATTGAAGTCCAAGCAAAGGGGGAGCAATTAGTTTTAGCCAACATGAGCCTTTAGTTAGTTTTCTAGAGAGAGAAGCTCCCTCTTCTCTCTAGAATTAGGTTAGGATTAGGATAGATTTTTCTAGATCTATGTTTAATTACTTGATCTCATCTTGTTTCTTTTATAATTTCTCATTTCTACGTCTTGATTCTCTTATTTGTGATGTTAATTTCTCATTTTGCTCTCTTTTGTGATGATGAACTTATGTTGGATTTGATTTACAATTAATGCAATTTGATGTTGATGTTTCTTTTTATTGATGAATTGAGTTGTGAAATTACTTTACTTGCAATTAGTAGTTGGTAGATTTTATTATTATTGCAATTTATGATGTTTACTTTTATTGCCTTCTACATGTTTGATGAAATGTTCTCTTTAGTTATTGAGTAGTTTTGTCAACTCTTGGTCTAAGCTAAGGGAATTGAGTAAACATGAGTTATTGGGTATGATGTATTTGGTGATTTGAGAACCCTTGGTAATCAATTTGATGCCCATTGACGCTAACCCACTACTAAGCTAATTAGTAGGTAGGTTGGGATTTAAGGGTTGATGTGATCAAACCTTTTTGACATACTTCGAGCTTAGGAGTAGATGTTACGTACTTAAAGCTTTTGAGAAGTAGACTTAATGGGTTGGCCTCTCATGATTACCAATATTTGGTTTGTTGACAAGGATGCCGATCTCAATTACCTAAGTCTTAGCCAAGAGTTCTTTATCTTGCTTTCTTCCATTACTTGTTTGATTTACTTTTCTGCCCTCTTATAAACCAAAACCCCCTTTACCCCTTCATAGCCAATACGCACACACTTCATTGTTCCTAGGGAGACGACCGGGAGTCCAAATACTCCGGTTAATTCTTATTAGGGGTTTTGTTCTGTGACAACCTAAATTTTTGCATGTGAGGATTCTTTGTTGGTGTAGAACTATACTTGCAACGAGAATTCATTCAATTGAGGAAATTCTATATCAACAAAAAAAAACCCACACATCACTCTTCACAGTCATCCCTTCCCGGATCCTAGGAATGACTGCCAATAATTCTAGCCTATACCACGAAGATACTAATCTCACGGACACGGTCCATGTATTAGATATCCAAGAGAATATACTCTGGCTGTCATCCAACGACTACGTTGAACATCATGTAGACCGCTTTGTGGTTGTCAGGCACGCGATCTTGGCTAAGCGAGTAACGAATATTGGGTGATTGTCACAGATCACCCCTTCATTCTGACTTAACTGAATTAAGTACGAGAGTATATCTTGGAGAAGAAGTAGGCGTGAATTGAATAGAAAAATAGTAGTACTTGCATTAATTAATGAAGAACAACAGAGCTCCACACCTTAATCATTGGGGTGTAGAAACTCCACCGTAGAAAATACATAAGTGAAAAAGGTCTAGGCATGGCCGTGAGGCCAGCCTCCATGGTCTATGATAGCCTAAGCCCGATCAAAGATAAAAAGACGTAAAATAAATCTCTAAAAGTAGTTTTTATACTAAACTAGTAACCTAGGGTTACAGAAAATGAGTAACTAAGTACAGATAGTGCAAAAATCCACTTCTGGGGCCCACTTGGTGTGTGCTTGGGCTGAGCATTGAAGCTTTTTCGTGCATAGGCTGTTCCTGGAGTTAAACGCCAGCTTTGGTGCCAGTTTGGGCGTTTAACTCCAATTTTGGTGCCAGTTTGGGCGTTTTACGCCAAGATGTTTTAGGCTGGATTTGGACGCCAGTTTGGGCCATCAAATCACGGGCAAAGTATGTCTATTATATATTGCTGGAAAGCCCAGGATGTCTACTTTCCAACGCAATTGAGAGCGTGCCAATTGGGCTTCTATAGCTCCAGAAAATTCATTTCGAATGCAGTAGGGTTAGAATCCAACAGCATCTGTAGTCCTTTTTCAGCCTCTGAATTAGATTTTTGCTCAGGTCCCTCAATTTCAGCCAGAAAATACCTGAAATCACAGAAAAACACAAAAACTCATAGTAAATTCCAGAAATGTAACTTTTGAAAAAACTAATAAAAATATAATGAAAAATAATTAAATCATACTAAAAACTATGTAAAAATAATGCCAAAAAGGGTATAAATTATCCGCTCATCACCATACCTCTTAGAAATTGAACAAAATTTTGGTGAACACCAAACTTGTTTTATTCTAAGTGATCCATATAAAACCAATGAATATCTATCATAATTTATATATTCATTATAAGGAACATTTTATTTGCTACCATACTACCATAAACTCATAAAATGATGCAATGTCTAGTTTATCTATTCATGAAGTTGAGCTTTTGAGCAAAAGTGAATTTCTTAAAATTCATAGCATATATAGACACCAAACTTAATGTTTGGCTATATACTTAAACAGAAAGAATGACTATATATCCTAGAATGGTTCTATGATCAATCATGCTTGAAAAGCTATTTTAAAGTGCCTTTAGGCACACCAAACTTAGGAGTCAAACATATGTTCCAAAATTATATGTGCCATTATCAAATCCACTCATGAGAGCTCAAATTTATGATAGAAAAACCAATAATTATTGAAATTAAAATAACAGCAAGAACATTAAATCATGGGCTGCCTCCCTTGGAGCGCTCTTTTATTGTCACTAGCTTGACATTGGTCCCTTGTTAGGCTGGTTGATAATTGTGGTGCCTTAGTTTGTCTCCTCTCACTGTGAGCCTTCTTCCTGTGCGCTGATGGTCAATCTCCACATGCTCAAGTGAGAGTATCTTGTTGATGGTGTAGTAATCATCAGTTTGTGGATCTGTCTCCGACTGTTGATAGATCAATCTTACTCTGTCCCCTTTTGAGAATCCTTCAGTTGGTATCCTTTTGTTCTTCCACCCTTTTGGAATCCTTTTCTTACTCTTCGTTCCTTTCTACAATTGTCCTTCTTTCCTTGCAGCAGGTTTTATGTCAGGGACCTCCTTCTCAATAATCAAATCTTTAATCCCTTCCTGCCTTCTCTTCTTAGCCTTCACATGTTCCTTTCCCTCTTTTTCTTCTCCAATGTCCATCTCTTGCTTTGCAGATGAGCTGATGAGCACTTCATTGGGTTTTTCTTTCCACTGTAACTCTTCTTCTTCAACTCTCATGCAGTTTTTCTCTTCAACAGTATGCTGTACTTCCTAAAAGACATTGAAGGTGATCTTCTCATCATTTACCCTCAAGGTCATTTCTCCTTGTTCCACATCAATGATGCCCCTTGCTGTGGCCAGGAAAGGTCTTCCCAATATAATAGAGTCATTCCCCTCTTCACCTAAGTCTAGGATTACAAAATCTGCAGGAAATATGAATTTCCCCACTCTGACCAAGAGATTTTTGATCACCCCCTTAGGAATTACCAGAGATCTATCCACTAGCTCCAATGACATCTGTGTAGGCTTCACTTCTTCTATAGATAGCCTTCTCATCATAGACAGAGGCATGAGGTTGATACTGGAGCCCAAATCACACAGTGCCTTGTCAATGACTGTGTTATGAATGGTACAAGGCAAGTAGAAGCTCCCAGGGTCTTTGAGTTTTGGTGGGATGCCTTCTTGGATCACTGCACTACATTCCTGGGTTAGGATCACTGTCTCTTTCTCATTCTAGCTCCTTTTCTTGTTGATGAGCTCTTTGAGGAATTTTGCATATAGAGGCATTTGTTCCAGAGCTTCAGCAAGTAGAATGTTGATCTCAAGTTTCTTAAACACTTCTAGGAATCTGGGGAACTGTTGGTCTTTGATCTCCTTTTGAAATCTTTGAAGATATGGTAGAGGAGGGGTGTAAGGCTTCACTTCTTTCCTCTGTGCTTGTGAATGTTCTTCAATAATCTGCTTCCCCTTCTTTGAAGCTTGAGGTTCCTCTTTCTCCTTGAGCTTCTCTTGGTCTTACTTATCTTTGAGTGTCACTTCTTCCTTGCTGCTTGCCTTATCAATCTCAACTGGCCTCTTGTTAGTTTCTTTCTCAGCTGGTCTCTTGTCATTTACCAAGGTTCTTCCACTCCTTAATTGGATGGCTTTGCATTCTTCCTTGGGGTTGGGAATGGTGTCACTTGGCAGTGCATTAGTTGGTCTCTCAGTCACTGTTTTCTTGGATAATTGACCAATTTGCCTCTCTAGATTCTGCAGTGAGGCCTCATGATTTTTGTTGGCCAATTCTTGGTGCTTGATCATCTTTTCCATCATCATCTCCAAGTTGGAGATTCTCTGAGATTCGTGGGGTGGTTGTGGTTGATTATGGAATGTTGAGGGTGGATGATAGTTATTTTGGTTAGTGGATGAGTTGCTGGGTGGATAGTAGTTGGGTTGAGGTTGATTGTTTTGTGGTTTTCTATATGGATTTTGGTTAGTGTTTTGATGGTTTGTGTTTCTGAAGTTATTTTGGTTTAAGTTTCTTTGCCAAGGTTACTGGTTTTGGTTCTCTCCCCATTTCAGATTGGGGTGGTTTCTCCAGGATGAGTTGTAAGTGTCTCCATGGAAGTCATTTGATCTGGAACCTTGGTTGTGCATGTACTGCACTTGCTCTTGCTGCTGCTCCTCATAGTTTTCCTCGTGCTGTCCCCACATCACTGATGGTTGGTTAGTTGTGCTTACTGTTGTATGTTGCAATTCATCCATCCTCTTTGACATTGTTTTAATTTGTTGTTGGAGTTGCTAGTGCATGAGTGATGAGCGGATAATTTATACCCTTTTTGGCATTATTTTTACATAGTTTTTAGTATGTTTTACTTACTTTTTGTTATATTTTTATTATTTTTTATGCAAAAATCATATTTCTGGACTTTACTATGAGTTTGTGTGTTTTTTTGTGATTTCAGGTATTTTCTGGCTAAAATCGAGGGACCTGAGCAAAAATCTGATTCAGAGGCTGAGAAAGGACTACAGATGCTGTTGGATTCTGACCCTCCTGCACTAGAAATGGATTTTCTGGAGCTGCAGATACCAAATTGGCGCGTTCTCAATTGCGTTGGAAAGTAGACATCTTGGGCTTTCCAGCAAGGTATAATAGTCTATACTTTGCCCGAGATTTGAAGGCCCAAACTGGCGTCTAAACGCCAGCCAGAGATCCTTTTCTGGCGTAAAACGCCAGAACTGGCACCAGAACTGGAGTTAAACGTCCAAACTGGCACCCAAGCTGGCGTTTAACTCCAGGAATGGCCTATGCATGTGAAAGCTTCAATTCTCAGCCCAAGCACATACCAAGTGGGCCCCAGAAGTGGATTTCTGCACTATCTGCACTTAGTTACTTATTTTCTGTAATCCCTAGTAACTAGTTTAGTATAAATAGCACTTTTTACTATTGTATTCATATCTTTGGACGTTTAGTCCTTAGACATTGGAGGCTGGCCACACGGCCATACTTAGACCTTTTTCTCTTATGTTTTTTCGACGGTGGAGTTTCTACACCTCATAGATTAAGGTGCGGAGCTCTGCTGTTCTTCATGAATTAATGCAAGTACTATTGTTTCTCTTTCAATTTACGCTTACTTCTTCTCCAAGATATACTCTCATACTTAATTCAGTTAAGTCAGAATGAAGGGGTGACCCGTGACAATCACCCACTATCTTCGTTACTCGCTTATCCAAGATCCGCGTGCCTGACAACCACAAGCGGTCTACATGATGTTCAACGTAGTCATTTGATGACAGCCAGAGTATATTCTCTTGGGTCTCTAATCGACGGACTGAGTCCAGAGGTTAGAACCTTCGTGGTATAGGCTAGAACCAATTGGCAGCATTCCTGAGATTCGGAAAGTCTAAACCTTGTCTGTGGTATTCCGAGTAGGATCTGGGACGGGATGACAGTGACGAGCTTCAAACTCGGGAATGTTGGGCGCAGTGACAGTGTGCAAAAGAATAGAGAGATCCTATTCCGATGCTAGTGAGAACTGACAGATGATTAGCCGTGCGATAGTTATACCTGGTATTTTTCATCCGAGATGAAAAATCCGACAGTTGGTTAGCCGTGCAGAAACCGTACTTGGTATTTTTCATCTGACAGGATCTTACAGCTTGCCATGGAAGAGAGCACGCATGATTGGAAGAAGACAATAGGAAAGCAGAGGTTCATAAGCAACAAAGCATCTCCAAATGCTTATCTGAAATTTCCACCAATGAATTACATAAGTATCTTATTTTATTTTACGTTATATTTATCCTTTTAATTATCAAAACCTCATTTGAATCCACCTGACTAAGATTTGCAGGATGACCATAGCTTGCTTCAAGCCGACAATCTCCATGGGATCGACCCTTACTCACGTAAGGTATTACTTGGACGACCCAGTGCACTTGCTGGTTAGTTGTGCGGAGTTGTAAACAGTGTGATCACAATTTCCCGCATCAAATTTTTGGCGCCGTTGTCGGGGATTCTTTGAGTTTGGACAACTGACGGTTCATCTTGTTGCTTAGATTGGGTAATTTTATTTTATGTTTAAGCTCTTTAGTTTTAATTTCGAAAAAAATTTTAATAAAATCATAAAAACCAAAAAATTTTGTGTTTCTTGTTTGAGTCATGTGTCAAATTTTAAGTTTGGTGTCAATTGCATGTCTTAAATTGTTCTTAAATTTTCGAAAATTCATCGTGTTCTTTTTTGATCTTCAAGTTGTTCTTGTTGATTTTCTTTGTTTAATCTTATGATTTTCTTGTTTTGTGCTTTTCGTTGTTTTTCATATGCATTTTCGAATTCATAGTATCTAAACATTAAAAATTTCTAAGTTTGGTGTCTTGCATGTCTTTCTTTTCTTAAAAAAAAATTTTCAAAAATATGTTCTTGATGTTCATCTTGATCTTCAAACGTTCTTGGTATTCATCTTGACATTCAAAGTGTTCTTGCATGCATTATTTGTTTTGATCTTAAATTCTTATGTCTTGTGTCATTTTGTTGTTTTTCTCTTTCTTCATTAATTCAAAAAAATCAAAAATAATATCTTTCCCTTATTTCACTCATGAATTTCGAAAATTTTTAAAATTTAGTTGTTTCTTGTTAGTCAAGCCAAAATTTCAATTTAAAAATTCTATCTTTTCAAATCTTTTTCAAAATCAAATCTTTTTCATTTTTCTTTCATGTTTTTCGAAAATCATTCAAAATAAATTTTCAAAATATTTTTCTTAATTTTATTTCATATTTTCGAAAACATTACCAACAATTAATGTTTCGATTCAAAAAAATTTCAAGTTTGTTACTTTCCTATTAACAAAGGTTCAATATTTAGACTCTAGAATCATATCTTTTAGTTTCTTGTTAGTCAAGTCATCAACTTTAATTTTAAAAATCAAATCTTTTTAAATCTCTTTTTTAAATCTTTTTCAAAATAAATTTAAATCATATCTTTTTAAAATTCTAATTTCAAAATCTTTTTCTAACTTTCTATCTTTTCAAAATTTACTTTCAAATCTTTTTCAATTAACCACTTGACTTGTTTTAATTTAAAAAAAAAAGTTTACTATTTCTTATCTTTTTCCAAAGGAAATAAAAGCAAATTGAAAATTGCTTAACTACTTTTTCACATCTCATTTTCGAAAACAACTAACCACTTTTTCAAAATTCTTTTTAATTAACTAATTATTTTATATTCTAATTTTATTTTATTTCTTTTCTTAAATTTCGAATTCTAACTTACAATTAAATAAAAATAAAAATATTTTTCTTCTCCCTCTTCTTAAAATTCGAATACTCTCTCTCTCATCTCTTTCTATTTTTTTATTTATTTACTAACACTTCTCTTCTACTCATAATTCGAACCCTCTCCCCCACTCTGTGTTCGAATTCCGCTTATTTTCTCTCTACCTCATTCTTCTATTCTTCCATTCTTATACTCACATAAAGGAATCTCTATACTGTGACCTAGAGGATTCCACTTCTTTTCTGTTCTCTTCTTTTTCATATGAGTAGGAACAAGGATAAGGACATTCTTGTTGAAGCTGATTCTGAACCTGAAAGGACTCTGAAGAGGAAGCTAACAGAAGCTAAAGCATAACACTCTAGAGAGGACCTTACAGAAATTTTTGAAAAAGAAGCAGACATGGCAGCCGAACCCAACAACAATAGTGGAGATGCAAGGAAGATGCTTGGTGACTTTACTGCACCAACTTCCGACTTCTATGGAAGAAGCATCTCAATTCTTGCAATTGGAGCAAATAACTTTGAGCTTAAGCCTCAATTAGTTTCTCTAATGCAGCAGAATTGCAAGTTTCATGGACTTCCATTGGATGATCCTCATCAGTTCTTAGCTGAATTCTTGCAAACCTGTGACACTGTTAAGACCAATGGGGTTAATCCCGAGGTCTACAGACTTATGCTTTCCCCTTTGCTGTAAGAGACAAAGCTAGGATATGGTTGGACTCACAACCTAAAGAAAGTCTGAACTCTTGGGAAAAGTTGATCAATGCTTTCTTGGCTAAATTCTTTCTACCTCAAAAGATGAGCAAGCTTAGAGTGGAAGTCCAAACCTTCAGACAGAAGGAAGGTGAATCCCTCTATGAAGCTTGGAAACGATACAAGCAATTGATCAGAAAGTGTCCTTCTGACATGCTTTCAGAATGGAGCATCTTATGTATATTCTATGATGGTCTATCTGAATTGTCCAAGATGTCATTGGACCACTCTGCTGGTGGATCTCTTCATCTGAAGAAAACACCTGTAGAAGCCCAGGAACTCATTTAAATGGTTGCAAATAACCAGTTCATGTATACTTCTGAAAGAAATCCTGTGAATAATGGGATGACTCAGAAGAACGAAGTTCTTGAGATTGATACTCTGAATGCCATATTGGCTCATAACAAAATATTGACTTAGCAAGTCAATATGATTTCTCAGAATCTGACTGGAATGCAAGCTGTATCTGGCAGTACTAAAGAAGCTTCCTCTGAAGGAGAAGATTATGACCCTGAGAATCCTGGAATGGAAGAAGTGAATTACATGGGAGAATACTATGGAAATACTTACAATCCTTCATGGAGGAATCATCCTAACTTCTAATAGAAGGATCAACAGAAGCCTCAACAAGGTTTCAATAATAATAATGGTGGGAGAAATAAGTTTGGCAATAGCAAGCCTTCTCCATCATCTTCTCAGCAATAGACAGAGAATTCTAAGCAGAGCCTCTCTGACTTAGCAACTATAGTCTCTGATCTATCTAAGACCACTCTCAATTTCATGACTGAAACAAGGTCCTCTATCAGAAATTTGGAGGAACAAGTGGGTCAGCTGAGTAAAAGAGTTCCTGAAATCCCTCCTAGTACTCTTCTAAGCAATACAGAAGAGAATCCAAAGAGAGAGTGTAAGGCCATCAATATAGCCAAAGTGGCCGAACCTATGGAGGAGGAAGAGGCAGTGATTTCCAATGAGGAAGACCTCAAGGGACGTCCACTGACCACTAAGAAGTTCCCTAATGAGGAACCAAAGGAATCTGAGGCTCATACAGAGACCATAGAGATTCCACTGAACTTACTGTTGCCATTCATGAGCTCTAATGAGTATTTCTCCTCTGAAGAGGGTGAAGATATTGTTGAAGAGCAAGTTGCTCAGTATCTAGGAGCAATCATGAAGCTGAATGCCAAGTTATTTGGTAATGAGACTTGGTAGGATGAACCTGCATTGCTCATCAATGAACTGGATGCCTTGGTTCAACTGAAATTAACTTAGAAGAAACCGAATCCCGGAAAGTTATTAATACCCTATACCATAGGCACCATGACCTTTGAGAAGGCTCTGTGTGACCTGGGGTCAGGAATAAACCTCATGCCACTCTCTGTAATGGAGAAACTAGGGATCTTTGAGGTACAAGCTGCAAAAACCTCGTTAGAGATGGCAGACAAATCGATGAAATAGGCTTATGGACTTGTAGAGGATGTCTTAGTGAAGGTTGAAGGCATGTACATCCCTGCTGACTTCATAATCCTAGACACTGGGAAGGATGAGGATGAATCCATTATCCTTGGAAGACCATTCCTAGCCACAGCAAGGGCTGTGATTGATGTGGACTGAGGAGAGTTAGTCCTTCAATTGAATGAGGACTACCTTGTGTTTAAGGCTCAATGATCTTCTTCTGTAACCATGGAGAGGAAGCATGAAAAGCTTCTCTCAACACAGAGTAAAACAGAGCCCCCACACTCAACTTCTATGTTTGGTGTTTGGAGGCCACGATTAAGCTCCGAATCTCTGTGAAGCTCTCTAAGAGCTCACTATCAAGCCATTGACATTAAAGAAGCGCTTATTGGGAGGCACTCCAATGTTATTTAATTATATGTATTTTTTATAGACATTTGTTTTCCATTCCCATGTTATGCTTTCTTTAGGTTGATGATCATGTGGAATCATAAAAACAGCTGCGGAATTAAAATGAAATAAAAAACAGCATCAAAAACAGCACACCCTGGAGGACAGGCTTACTGGTGTTTGATAGCAGAATGGGCGTTTAACACCCATGCAGGCAGCATTCTGGGCGTTAAATGCCAGAATAGGCAGTATTTTGGGCGTTTAACGCCAGAAATGGCAGCATTCTGGGCGTTCAGAAAAACGCCCAGTAAAGAAGGATTCCTGGCATTTAACGCCAGCCAGGGTATCTGGCTAGGTGTTAAATGCCCAAAGAGGCAGTCAAGTGGGCATTAAACGCCAGAATGGATAGCATTATGGGCGTTTAACGACAAGATGACACAAGGGAGGTAATTTTGTTTCCAATTCGATTTTTTTCAATTTTTCATGTTTTAAATCATGATTTCTTTGCGTCAAACATATTTTAAACGTTCATCTTTCAATTTCTATTTTCAAATATTAATAATCATTCCAATTATTTTTAATTCTCTTTTTAATTCATTTCAATTCCTTCTAAAACGTTTTCAAAACTTACATATCTTTTCAAATTCTTTTCAGCTCTTTTTAATTTTTCTTGTATACTGTAATAAGTTTTCAAAATTAATTGCATCATTCTTTTTCTACTCCCTTCTATCTTATTTTGCTCGAGGACGAGTAAACCTTTTAAGTTTGGTGTGGAAAAAGCTTTGCTTTTTGTTTTTCCATAATCATTAATGACACCTAAGGCCAGAGAAACCTCTAGGAAGAGGAAAGGGAAGGTAGTTGCTTCCAACTCTGAGTCATGGGAGATGGAGAGATTCATCTCAAAAGCCCATCACTAGAAAGATGATGTAGCAAACAAGAGAGCCCACTCATGGACTTCAACAAGAGCTATGAGGGAAGAGCAACAAGGGCAAGAAAGAGATATTGAGGAGCTCAAGCACTCCATAGGATCTTCAAGAGGAAGAACTAGCCACCGTCACTAAGGTGGACCCGTTCTTTAATTTCCTTGTTCTTATTTTTCTGTTTTTTTCGTTTTTATGCTTTATGTTTTGTCTATGTTTTTGGCTTTATTACATGATCATTAGTGTTTAGAGTCGATGTCTTAAAGCTATGAATGTTCCATGAATCTTTCACCTTTTTTAAATGAAAAATGTTTTCTGAAAAAGAAAAAGAAGTATAGGAATTTCGAATTCTATCTTGAAAATAGTTTAATTATTTTGATGTGGTGGCAATACTTTTTGTTTTCTGAATGAATGCTTGAACAGTGCATATTTTTTATAGTGAAGTTTATGAATGTTAAAATTTTTGGCTCTTGAAAGAATAATGAAAAAAGAGAAATGTTATTGATAATCTGAAAAATTATGAAATTGATTCTTGAAGCAAGAAAAAGTAGTGAAAAATACAAAGCTTGCGAAAAAAGGGCGAAAAATAAAGAAAAAGAAAGAAAAAGAAAAAGCAAGAAGAAAAAGCCAATAACCCTTTAAACTAAAAGGAAAGGGTAAAAAGGATCCAAGACTTTGAGCATTAATGGATAGGAGGGCCCAAAGGAATAAAATCCTGGCCTGAGCGGCTAAATCAAGCTGTCCCTAACCATGTGCTTGTGGCGTGAAGGTGTCAAGTGAAAAGCTTGAGACTGAGCGGTTAAAGTCATAGTCCAAAGCAAAAAGACTGTGCTTAAGAAATCTGGGCACCTCTAACTGGGGACTCTAGCAAAGCTGAGCCACAATCTGAAAAGGTTCACCCAGTTATGTGTCTGTGGCATTTATGTATCCGGTGGTAATACTGGAAAACAAAGTGCTTAGGGTCACGGTCAAGACTCATAAAGTAGCTGTGTTCAAGAATCAACATACTGAACTAGGAGAATCAATAACACTATCTGAATTCTGAGTTCCTATGGATGCCAATTATTCTGGACTTCAAAGGATAAAGTGAGATGCCAAAACTGTTCAGAAGCAAAAAGCTACTAGTCCCGCTCATCTAATTGGACTTAAGGTTCGTTGATATTTTTTGAAATTTATTGTATATTCTCTTCTTTTTACCCTATTTTGTTTTTAGTTACTTGGGGACAAGCAACAATTTAAGTTTGGTGTTGTGATAAGCGGATAATTTATACCCTTTTTGGCATTATTTTTACATAATTTTTAGTATGTTTTAGTTACTTTTTATTATATTTTTATTAGTTTTTATGCAAAACCACATTTCTGGACTTTACTATGAGTTTGTGTGTTTTTCTTTTATTTCATGTATTTTCTGGCTGAAATTGAGGGACCTGAGCAAATATCTGATTCTGAGGCTGGGAAAGGACTGCAGATGCTATTGGATTCTGACCCTCCTGCACTCGAAATGGATTTTCTGGAGCTACAGAATACCAATTGGCGCGTTCTCAATTTTTTTGGAAAGTAGACATCTTGGGATTTCCAGAAATGTATAATAGTCCATACTTTTCCCTATATTTGATGGCCCAAACTGGCGTCTAAATGCCAGCCAGAGATCCTTTTCTGGCGTAAAACGCCAGAACTGGCACCAGAATTGGAGTTAAACGCCCAAACTGGTACCCAAGCTGGCGTTTAACTCCACGAATGGCCTATGCATGTGAAAGCTTCAATGCTCAGCCCAAGCACACACCAAGTGGGCCCCAGAAGTGGATTTCTGCACTATCTGCACTTAGTTACTTATTTTCTGTAATCCCTAGTAACTAGTTTAGTATAAATAGCACTTTTTACTATTGTATTCATATCTCTGGATGTTTAGTCCTTAGACATTGGAGGCTGGCCACAAGGCCATGCTTAGACCTTTTTCTCTTATGTATTTTCTACGATGGAGTTTCTACACGTCATAGATTAAGGTGCGGAGCTCTGCTGTTCTTCATGAATTAATGCAAGTACTATTGTTTCTCTTTCAATTCATGCTTACTTCTTCTCCAAGATATACTCTCGTACTTAATTCAGTTAAGTCAGAATGAAGGGGTGACCCATGACAATCACCCACTATCTTCGTTACTCGCTTAGCCAAGATCCGCGTCCCTGACAACCACAAGCAGTCTACATGATGTTCAACGTAGTCATTGGACGACAGCCAGAGTATATTCTCTTGGGTCTCTAATCCACAGACCGAGTCCGGAGGTTAGAACCTTTGTGGTATAGACTAGAACCAATTGGCAGCATTCCTGAGATCCAGAAAGTCTAAACCTTGTCTGTGATATTCCGAGTAGGATCTGGGACGGAATGACTGTGACGAGCTTCAAACGTGCGAATGTTGGGCGCAGTGACAGTGTGCAAAAGGATAGAGATATCCTATTCTAACGCTAGTGAGAACTGCCAGATGATTAGCCGTGTGGTAGCTGTACCTGGTATTTTTCATCCGAGACGAGAAATCCGACAGTTGATTAGCCGTGCAGAAACCGTACCTGGTATTTTTCATCCGAGAGGATCATACAGCTTGCCATGGAAGGGAGCACGCATGATTGGAAGAAGACAATAGGAAAGCAGAGGTTCAAAAGCAACAAAGCATCTCCAAACGCTTATCTAAAATTCCCACCAATGAATTACATAAGTATCTTATTTTATTTTACGTGTTATTTATCTTTTAATTATCAAAACCTCATAACCATTTGAATCCGCCTAACTAAGATTTACAGGATGACCATAGCTTGCTTCAAGCCGACAATCTCTGTGGGATCGACCCTTACTCACATAAGGTATTACTTGGACGACCGAGTGCGCTTGCTGATTAGTTGTGCAGAGTTGTGAAAAATGTGATCACAATTTCGTGCACCAATGAGTTTGTTCTGAGCTAGTATGGTATCAAATCCTTCAAAGGAGTAGAAGTACTCATTGTTGGCCACCATATCTATAAGATCATGTGCCTCCTGAGCAGTTTTCATCATTTGCAAAGATCCTCCTGAGGAATAATCCAAAGCTTTCCTTGAAGGTAAGGACAAGCCTTCATAGAAATTCTACAACTCCACCCATTCACTGAACATTCCTTCTGGATATCTTCTGATTAGAGCTCTATACCTCTCCCAAGCTTCATACAATGATTCTCCTTCCTGCTGTCTAAAGGTTTGCACATCAGTTCTTAGCTTGATAACTTTCTGGGGTGGATAGAATTTGGCTAGAAATTTGCTAACCAAATAATCCCAGTTGGTAATGCTCTCTTTAGGGAAGGTTTTTAACCAATGTTTGGCTTTGTCTCTCAGTGAAAATGGGAATAAAAGAAGCTTATAGATGTCAGGGTTGACTCCATTAGTTTTGACAGTGTCACAGATTCTCAAAAACACAGAGAGGTGTTGGTTTGGATCTTCAGCAGCACTACCTCCATATTCACAATTGTTTTGAACAAGGGTAATCAATTGAGGCTTGAGTTCAAAGTTATTAGCATGGACATTGGGGGTTAGGATGCTACTCTCACAATTCCTTGGGTTGGGGATAGTGTATGAAGCTAAAACTCTTCTCTGAGGCTGGCCATTGTTGTTGGCCACACCATCAGTGTGATTTGGGATGTTATCCTCCATCAATTGATCCTCTCCTTCTGATTCCTCTTAACCAATAATCCCCTTTCCTCTTACTTCTCTTCTTAGTCTTCGCAGAGTTCTCTCGTCAAGGTTACAGGAGGTGGAGACTTCTCTCCTTGCTTCTGTCATACACACAAAACCAGAAACCACAAACAATCCACTCCATTGCTAGAGTTATGTTAAGGTTAGCTTAAACAAAAATTCAAATAGTTAGAGTGCTTAGTAAAAATAAAAAGAAAATGCTTAATCTAGATTATCACCCTACTTAATCATTGTCAATCTAAATTAATCCCCGGCAACGGTGCCAAAAACTTGATGAAGGAAAAATGATTCCACACAAACTCACCGGCAAGTGAATCGGGTCGCATCAAGTAGTAATTACTCACAAGAGTGAGGTCGATCTCACAGGGATTGATAGATTGAGCAATTTTAGTTAGATGATGAATTTAGTTAAGCGAATATTTGATGATTTGAGTGATTTTGATTAACATAAGTAAAATTGCAAGAAAATAAAAGTGCAAAAAATAAATTGGGCAGAAAAGTAAAGTGCAGAAAATTAGAGTGCAAGAAAGTAAAAGAGCTGAAACTTAAATTGCAAGAAAAGTAAATAACTGAAACTTAAAGTGCAAGAAACTTAAATTACTGAATGTAAATTGATAGGAAGCTTAAATTGCATCAAGAATAAAGGGATTTGGGTATTGGGATTCAAATTTGAACTAGAAAATGTAAATTGAAGTAAATCAGAGAACTATGAGATGTAGATTTAGATCTGGATCTCAGTAGCAAAATTAGAAATGGAGAATTACTTGAAGAGAAAAACAGCAAGAAAACTTAGCTCAATTGTGAAAATATAAAAGAGAAATTGAAAAGTGTAGAAGAGCAATAAGATCAGAAAGTAGATCTAGATCTCAATTGCTTTCTTGAACAAGCAAAAAAGAAATTTGCAGAAGAAATAAAAATGAAAACAGAAAAAGGAAATTCAGATCCAACTTTCAATTCTTAGAAGAACAAAAAGGAAAAGTAAAATATGATCCTAAGATGAAGAATTTCAATGGAATTCTCCAATCTCAGTTCAAAACCCAAAACAGAAAGTAGAAGTTGCAGAAGAAAGAACAAATAGAAAGAAAATAAATCCAATCCCAATTCCCAAATTCAAACAAAATAAAAATTAAAAGTGAAAAAACTAAAATGAGCTAAAGGTCCTTTACAAATTAAATTTGATCCTATTTATACACATTCTATTTTGGTCTTCAAAATTTGGAATGGGCCTTTGGCCTTGGACTTGAAGGAGAGTGGATTCGGATGGCTTGGTTCAAGTGGCATGGGTTAGGGTCGAGTTGGCTAGCTCCCAGGGAAGCGCTCTGTTCACTTAAGTGAACGCTACGTTCACTGCTCCAAGCATGCTTCCTCACGTGCCACAATTGCCTTCCTATAGCATTGTTGTAGTGAACCTACGTTCACTCTTTGAACGTGGCTCTTGATGAGTCTTCCTCCACAAGGCTTGAAGCACGAAAACGTTGCCAAAAGTGAACGCTATGTTACCTTCCTCGAGCGCTGGGTCTTGTTTGAGTGCCCCCTCTTCGAGCGTTACGTTCAAAACCTTGAATGCTACCTACCTGAGCCTTCCTCCCCAAGGCTTGAAAAGTACGAAAACGTTGCCAAAAGGGAATGCTACGCTAAGATTTTTGAATGCTACCCTTCCTTGGTTTGATGCGCGCCCAGCTTTCCTTGGTTCCAAGCCCGAAAACGTTCACTAAAGTGAACGTGGCGTTCACTTGCTTGAACACTACTTCTTGTGTGATTTGGTTGAGCACTTCTTTCTTCATGGGCATTCACTCTTTGAACGCTACGTTCATTCATTGAATGCTGCATTTTATTTCTCATTTCTTCACCTACAAGCAACCAAATAACTAATTAAAGTATCACCAACTTCTCAAGGTCTTTGCATCATTCATGAAATCAATTAATTCTATCATAAAACCTACGATTTTTGTGTAAAATCCACTCCAATTACTTACTTATTGTGCAAGAAAGTGCATAAAACCTAATGAAACTAATGAAAAAATGCTTGTAAAACTAGCATAAGATGACTTGTCATCAAAAAACCAGAAATACATCTAAATTTTTACTAACATGCATATACATACATACAAGACTTCTTACACAAGTCACTTCTACATATTATATACATACAAATCATACAAATCCTATCCCTCTTACAAAATTATAATGACAAAGGCGAGGAAAAAACTATGACTAATATATATACAAACAGAAACACCATATCTAAGAACTTAACAAAAACTCCACAAGCTTCCTCGTCCATCCAGAAAAGAGAAGTATGTAGGGGGTGAAAGCATCGTCCTTGCTGGTTCTCAGTACAGAGTTTTTAAGAATTATCATAAGAAGATATTTTAGATAAAATTATTTTCAATCGCATGATGCAGTGATCGTCAGTTCATTATCCAAATTTAAAAATCATATTTTTCTTATGAAATTTCATGCAAAATAACATTCCATACATTTAACCACTTATAAAGAAACCATTTTAACCAAAACTTACCATTGATCCAGCCAAACATAGCCTCTGGCCCAAATCAAATTAACTCGGCCTCCGACCCAAATTAAATCAACTTGGCCTCCGGCCCAAATCAAATCAGCTCAGCCTCCAGTCCAATTAAAAATAAATCACCATCAAAACTCAATCCCAAAACAGAATCAATTAAAGACACAAATAATGCAAGGAAAACACATTTCATGAACAGTTATAGCAAGTATGACAGTTACCAGTTAAACAAAATCTATCAGATAGGCAAACCAAAACACTTAAGCACACCTAAACAAAACAAACAAATGCAACATGATGCATGCCTACCCTACTGGCCATGATTTCACGTGTCGGTTACTTTACCAAAACCCGAGACATCCGGTAGCTAACCCAGATATCATCCTCATGAAAACTGGTGGGTGGTACACCACCACGATTCCCACCTGATGAGCGGTATACCACCACGATCCCCACCATTATGACACTGGACAAGCAGTACACCACTACGATCCTTGCCAGGTCAAAGTTCACATTCAAAACCACCGTCTTTTAAAATCTTGACCTAGAGCAAGTGGGACAAACTACAATCCTTGCATCTTACCCAGGAAATTCAAATCTCAAATCTCTTTCTCTTTTAAATCCAATACCACCTCTTTATAACATTCTCCAAAACCTCCAAAATAATTTCACATAAAACCAATTCTTCTTTTAAAAGACAAAAGAAAATCATTTATTAGTTAAACCCCTCAGCAAGGCCTCTAGATTTTAGGGGAGCGACAACTAATCTCATTTCCTAAAATTTGTTAAAAATCCTTAAAATCATAGCTTCTCAATTTGAATCTATCAAAATCAAATTTAAACCAAAACCAAATTATTTAAACCAAAACCAAATTAGGTAAACCAAAAGTTTCGAACCAATTTCAAAACCAAATCATTTAAACCAAAAGCAATTTCAGTTTCATTCTTAAATTTAAAACATTCCTAAAGGCTCAGAGATCGTCACGTTTTGCTAAATCAAAATTCAAATTCTTCAATTTTTCCAAAATGTCTTAAAACGGAATAATTCAATCAAAAACCAAGTACTTTTAAAATTCACTAAAATTTCTCCAAATGTAATTTCTTAATCAAACTCAAAACATAAGTCTTTTCTCAATAATTTAAACTCAAAAATAATTCATTCTTTTCTCAAATAAATCAAAATCAAATAAAATAATTCTTTAATCCAAACTAACCAAAACATAACTTTTCAAAATTCTCATAAAATTTCAGCAGCACCTCCCCTAAAACTCGAACTTTGCCACCCTTCTCGGGTCGCTGATGAGTGAATTGTTGTGATGGTCTAGAATTTCCTCAATTGAATAAAATCTCGTTGCAAGTATAGTTCTAAACTAACAAAGAATCCTCTCATGCAAAAATATTGGTTGTCACAAGTACAAACCCCAATAAGAATTAACCGAAGTATTTAGACTCCGGGTCGTCTCACGAGGAATTGCAATGAAATGCTCAATTATTGGCTATGAAGATGCAAAGGGGATTTGATTTGGAAATTAACAAGAAAATATAAATGATAAGAAAGTAAAATAACGAGAACTAATAAAAGAAATGGAAAGAATTCTTCGCTAGACATAGGTAAATTGAGATTACCATCCTTGTCAAAAAACCATATATTGATAATTATGAGAGGCCAACCTATTAAGTCTACCCCCAAAAGCTTTAAGTACGTAATATCTACTCCTAAGCTTGAAGTACGTCAAATCGGCTTGAGCATATCAACCCATAAGTCCCAACCTATCTACTAATTAGATTAGTAGTGGGTTGGTATCATTGAGTATCAAATTGATCACCAAGGGTTCTCAAATCACCAAATCATTGAGACCCAATGACTCAAGGTCAGTCAATTCCCTTAGCCTAGGCCAAGAGCTAAAGAAACTACTCAAAAACTAGTGAAAGCATTTTAACAAACACCTAGAGTGCAAGAAAGGTAAATATCACAAAATACTAGAATTAGTGAAACCCATGACTACAACAAGCAAGAAATCAACAATAGCAATCAAGACCAACATAAAAGAAACATGGAAACATAAAATTACATTAAAAAAAATCAAGATCTAACAATGGTTCATCCACATAAAAGAGAACAAAACAAGAAATTAACAAGAGAAACTAAGAAGATTAAGATAATCGAACACTAAAATATAAAGAGAATTGAAATTAACACAAGAATTGAAAGTGAAATTTGAGAGTGATTACCCTAATTTTACCCTAATTTTTATCCTAAATCTAGAGAGAGGAGAGAGCCTCTCTCTCTAGAATTCTACCCTAAAACATGATGAAAACTAAACTATGACTACTTGGTTCATTCCCTCCTCAATCCTTGGGTTCAATAGCATCAGAAATGAGTAGGATTGGGCCCAAAATGAGCTAGAAATCGCCCTCAACGAGTTTCTTAAAGTGGACCCACGCTGCTCCATTGGTGCGCACGCGTACAGTGCACGTACGCATCTCTAGACCTCAGGAAACTATGACAATTTTATATCATTTTGAAGCCCCGGATGTTAGCTTTCCAACGCAACTAGAACCGCCTCATTTGGACCTATGTAGCTCAAGTTATGGTCTATTGAGTGCGAAGAGGTCAGCTTTACAGCTTTGCGGTTCCTTCATTTCTTCATTAGTTCTCCCACTTTGCATGCTTTTTCTTCATTCCTTCAACCCAATCTTTGCCTTCTAAACCTGAAACCACTTTACAAACATATCAAGGCATCGAATGGAATTAAAGTGAATTAAATTTAGCTATTTTAAGGCCTAAAAAGCATATTTTCATACTTAAGCACAAATTTAGGGAGAATTGCAAAACCATGCTATTTCATTGAATAAATGTGAGAAAAGTTGATAAAATCCCTCAAATTAAGCAAAATATAAACCACAAAATTGGGGTTTATCAGTTGCATCCAAGACATTTCTCAAACTCTTCTCAAATCATTTCCAAATCTTAATTCATTACCAGCAAAATAAAACTAGTTCTAGTATATCACAATCTAAACCAACTTCAGCACAATCAATTACAAATAATAGTTTCTAGCCACCATAACCAATCAATAATTTAATCAAGGAAATGATATAATCATCCAAAATAATTCAATTCAATCCATAAGACTTACGAAAATCATAACTTAACTACGCGATACGAAAATAATTTAATCCGACTTGTAATAATTCTTGATAGTAAATTGAGTTCAAGAAATCGTCCTTACCTCAATCACCGCTTAGCTACGTGACAAAACCCTTAAAACTCTGATTTTGCAACGGCAGCGTCAAATCCAACCATCCAGGCAGCAACAACAGTCATCAAACGCACCATACAAGAACTGAAACTCAACCCTATAACATCAACTTTGTGAAATCATTAATAACTTAAAACAGAATAACAACGGTAAGGGTTTTCGGGGCAAAGACACTTACTATACCAAAAAGGAACCAAGAACGAAGCAACTGTAACACCCTAGCTATCAAAATGTCACACTTTCGGCTGCGGCACTCTGATAGCTTGGGTATTACGACGACTCTTAAAATATTTAATACTAAAATAGGAGCCTGTTTAAAACTTAAACTGTATTTTTTCAAAGACCATTTTCTTGAAAAACATAAATCCATACTTACAATGCAAATTACAATACTTACAAAGAATACACACACACACACACACACACACACACACACACACACACACACACATATATATACATACATATTATTACTTTACAAGCATTTCATATCAAAATCCTATCCCTTTTACAAAACTTGCAAAGTTAAAGGCGAGGGAAACATAAATACTAAAACAATATAAAAATATCATGTAAACAGAAAAGTAATAAGCTCTTCCGAACTTTGTCGTCCATATCCTGAAAAAGAAAAGACCTGTAGGGGAGTGAGAACATCGTCCTCGCTAGTTCTCACTATAGGGTTAGAGAATTGCTATAATAAGATACGTAAAAATAAAACTGTTCTTAAAATACAGTAATTAATAGCCGCCTTATGTATCTTTTAAAAACCAAGGATTTATATTAAAAAATCCAAAAAAAATCCTTTTTAAATGAGAAATCTGTTAATTCTTCAAAATCTAAAATTTTTCCCTTTCTTATCAAATTTTAAAAGTTTTCCTAAACAGTGTGAATGACCAAACTGTTCCAAGCATAGGTTCATTAAGTCTATGTATAGCTTTTTCTCATATATAAAATTTGTTCAATGGGGGTATCTTTCTCGGGAATTTGTACGTGCTCGGTCACCCTTACGACGTAGGCTCAACAGAGTATTGAGTCTTCACCTGGAACACATGGTGGCAAGCCACGGTACTTTATGTAAGAACTATAATTAATTAATCGCTAAATTAAAATAAATTAATTGCCCCAAAATAGGATCCAAAAATTTAGAATGTTAATTAGAAAATTTAAATATGATATTTGGACTTAGTAGTTAGAAAATGTAATTTTCTGCGAAAAATTACGTAAAAACGGGTACCGGTAAATTAGCCGGCAGTACCGGCTTAAATATATCCGGTACTGTGTGAGAGCAGTAAAAACTATAGAAAAACTCAGGAAAATAATTAACGATGAAAATTGGGCGCTAATTTTAAAGGATTGGCCCAAAGTTGGGCCAAACGGGCTAAAAATGCTAACGGGTTGGACCAGGCTAAAGCCCAACATATAAAATCCATCTTTAATTAGCATTCAGCTCATTCACTACAAAAAACAACACAAACACAGCTGCACAAGTGAGAAGAGGGGAAAAGAGAGTGTTACTATTCATTCTCCACTTCCGGTGGCCATAACTCGAGCTACGGTGCTCCGATTTACGTGCTGTTTACGGCTACGCAAAACTCTGACTGAGCCCGTTAATTTCCTAAAAATTTTGTAGGTAAGATTTGGAATTGCACTCCCTATACTGCTTCCCTAAGAAATTCAAAATTTTAGGTTTGGTTTTTGAGAGATTTTTGTGATTTTGGGTGTTTAGGTACACTCTAGCACATGGTTCCTATTGGGTTTTGCCACCAAAACTGTTGGCTAAGGTAAGAATGTCTTAAACCCTTATGGATTTATGATTTTGGTAAATCCTAGGTATTAATTATGATGAATTAATTGTGTATAGCTTGGAAGTTATGATTATTGGAGCTTATGGATTGTGTATGGTGGCTTGATTGAACTTGAGAACTTGTGGAAGCTTGGTTGGGGTCAAATTTTAGTGTTTGGTGCATATTGGGAATCAGCCAAGGTATGGTTTCGGTTCTTTTTGTGGAACTCTAACATATAATGTTTATGGACACATAGGCTAGTAGACCTTAGGATAAGTGTGAAATTGTTGATGATTGTTAAATTGTTGAATGTATGATGAATGGTGAAATGAGGTTTTTGGGTTGTAATATTTGAGAATTGGAGATATGTAAGTAGGCAATTATGGGTGAAATTGAGGAAATTATATATTAATAGGTTGTGAAATGATTGGAGGGTATGTGAACATAATTTAAATACATTAGAACTATTTTGGATGTAGAGTAATTGGTTTTGAATTGAGAGTTTTGGTATCAAATTAAAGAAAATTCAAAGAGCTTTAAAACAGTATAGATTTCATGAAAATTGGAATTTTGAAGAAAAAAATATGATCGTTGGAAGTTGGTGTCAAAAATCTGAATTCTGTGATGTTGTAGAAATTGTGAGTTCTGGTTTGTGTGCCACGCACACTGTTGTCCGCGTGCTCCAAATAGAGGCCATGTTTTCACTTGTGTGTACGCACACACTGGTGCGCACGCACACCCTGTGATTTTCAAAAAACGTGCTTGCGCACGCACGCGCACATAGGGGTATGCCTACTGCTGAGAGCGTTCACACACTCTGGTGCGCACCCACACCCTGTGAAATTTGCAAGTTGTGCGTACGTATAACATCATGCGTACGCATAGGCTGGGAAGTGCCTTCTGTTGAGGGTGTCCACACATATTCATGCGTGCACACAAAATAGAAAATTTTACAGTGTGCGTACACACACCTCTAGGCATACGCACATGTTGAAAAAACTATTCTGGGCCTGCATACGCACAACCCTATGCGTACGCACACTGCCCTGTTTTTAATGAAAACCTTGTTTTTAACCGTTTTACCTTCGCGGCAAGCTTGTAAACTTTCATAACACTTGTTTAAGATCCTTTAGGTTATTTTAGGCTTTGAAACATGGGAGAATACGATAAATGAGTTAGTTAGTTTAATTATGGTAATATTATTAGAAGACGGAGACTTAGGCTTTTGATGGACTAAGGATGAACAAGCTGGGTATGTGTGAGGAAGCATTATATTGATGATGATATTGCGAACCTGAGAATTCATGTTGGTTATGACAAGTTCGGGTCTCGGTAATAAATGATAAACTTATTGGAAATTGTTTTGGAAATGATAATTTCTTTTGAATACCGTCAATAATGTGTAGGCGTAAGGGCTGAGGTTCGTCCCGCTTATGCTAAGTTGTAGGCATAGGGCGTGGGGTTTGTGCTGCTTACGCTGATGTGTGTGGGCTGTGGTTAAAGTCCTGCTCACATACTTTCAGTCATAAGAGTGGCCGAACACTATATCTTGGGAAAAGTGGGTCGGGCACTATATCCTAGGGGGTTCCAATTATAAACGTGACCGGAAGCTATATTTCCATGGGAATGTGTCGGGTTGGCAGTTGAACTGACAATGTGATATCACAACCAATAGGACATGCATTCATCATGTGCATTTCCTATATGTTTGTATTGCTTTGCCTACTTGCATTGTTTGCCTAATTGTATAATATGTATATATGCTTTCTGATGTTCTTGCTATATATGTTTTATTACCTGTGATTTATTTGTATGTATTTATATGATGGGTTCATGGTGTTGAATTAGTTAGAAATTCCCTAAGCTAGATTACCCTTGTTTCACCATGGTTTTTAAATTATGATTTACATTTATAATTGCTTTAAGCTTGAATCTCCAATTTGATATGAAGTTCTAGGATTGCCTTTGGCAACCTGGAGGCTTATATCTTACATTTTGGGCACTGTTACCATGCTAAAAACCTCTGGTTCTCATACCATATTTCTGTTAATATTTTTCAGATGCAGGTCGTGACCCACCTCGGTGAGTTACGAGATGGTAACGGAGCGGAAGATCTTTAGATCTCTTTTCAATTTTGGTTTATTTTGTCTTAGTTATACTTTCACTTTTGTATTTTGGACTTTGTTGCCTTGAAGGCTTGATTATGAGAGATAAGTTGTATAAGCTATTTCAACTCAAAAACTCAGTTATGTCTGTATATGACTAGCTGGCCTAAACTCCACGGGTTGAGGATAGTATCTTATGATTATTATACTCTTATATCTACATATGCCTTATTATCTTGTATCTATACCTTGTACCTTTATGCTTTTAGCTTCGTGTGAACATCTTGCGCCTTTGAAACTCTGTTTTTGAACTTAACTCTTCATCGGGCTTCTAGAACTACTATTTCTTTCTATATATATATATATATATTACTGTATAAGCCTTTGAATTGTCGTGACCTTTAATTATCCTTTGCTCTACGGCATAAGGTAAGGCTTAGGGTAATTAGTGTGTTACACTTTACCTAGGAAAACTTGTATCTCAGATAAAAGAAGTTCAAAAGCCTCATTGTCATTCATATTCATTCATAGTCATCATTTTTGCACTTCCTTAACAATCCATATCAAGTCAAATCATCATTCATACCATATATCACCTTTCCTCAAATCACTTTACTTTGAAATCAAAATCAAATTCATCTCTGTCTAAATCTCAAAATCCTCATTTCTCAAATCATTTCAAGCTCATAAGCCACTTTACCTCAAAAGTAAATTCCCTTTACAAAACAAAGCCACTTTCCGTAACATCCTTCCAAAACTTCCAAATAACTCAAGAACCATGCCAAATTTAAAAATCTCTTCAGAAAGATTCAAAATCATTCATCCTAAAACAGGGTTTGGTAATAAAATGCCTCAGCAGAGTCCTAAGACTTTAGGGGAGAATAACCTAACTCATTTTCTCAAATTCTTTGAAAATCTCTAAAACCTTAGCTTCTTTATTTGAATAAATAAAAATATAATTTAAGCCAAACCAAGTCGTGTAATCAATTACTCCGAACAAATTTTCAAAAACCATGTCTTTTACTTAAACCAAAACCAACTCCAATTCCATGATTAAATCTGAAGCATTTCCAACTGCTCAAAAATTGTTTTAGTTTTGCAAATTTAGAATTTAAAGATTACTTTAAACTTTTCCTAAAACGATGTAAAATGAGACTTTTTAATCGAAATTCAAGTTCTATCAAAGTTACTGAAACTCCTCCAATTGAAATCCTTAAGTCAAATTCAAAAACATAAACCCTTTTCACATTTAAATACTTACTGTAAAAGAAAATAGAGAAATGGAAGTCTCTAAACGGGTTTGGCAATAGCCATCCCAAGCGACAGCGGTGACTAGAACTCCAGCGACGACGACTGAAACCAACATGCAGTGATGATAAAGCTCCGAAAAACTCAAAAGAACGTAATCCAAACTCAAAACTCTTACCAGCGGTGGGTTTCAGTGGCGGCAGAGGCTCGGCCAGAAGCTTCGGCAGCGGCAGATCTGGCGGAGGTTTGAACGAAGACGGCGTCAGCAACAAGAACAGCGACTGGGTGCGGTGGCTGGATTGGTTGCGGCCCTCCCTTCTTCGCAAACCTCTCACTTCTGCTTCACCCATGGACGACGGCGATGCTGGCTACCCTCAACGACAATGATGGCGCGGATAGCTGCTGCAGTGGCAATGGGCTTGACGGCGACAAGAACCCCGCGAAGACGACGACGGATGCGAGGAAGTGGCGGTTCGCGAGGATGGCGCAAGCTACTCCCTCCTCAACCAGCACTCTCCTTCTCTCTCGGATCTCCTCTCTTCCTCTATGAATAGTGGCGGCGACAATGGCAGTGACACCACGCTGCCTCCCTCTTCTCCCCCCCCTTTTCCCTTTCTTGCGGCTCCCCTCTCCTCTCTTCCCTTTCTTTCTTTCTTTCTTTCCTTCTTTCATTCTTTCTCTGTTTCTTCCTTATCGTCGTAGCATGAGGGGGCTAGGGTTTCTTTTGGTAGGAAAATCAATTGTGTGTTAATTAGGGTTAGGGTTTCAATTTGGGGATTTAGGGTTTAATTTAAAATCAAATTAAATCCTTAAAATTACTTTAAAACAATATTTGTTGCATCAAAATACTAATTGGTTTTCAATCAAATACTCTATCTGAATATATAAGATAATGTAATTAATTTTCTTTATTCCTAAAACTTAAAGTATTGAATTATAAAAATATAAAGTATTTGGATTAAATCATATAAAATTCTTATTATTTGACAACTACTAACTTTATAATTTAAATATAGAAAATAACTCAGTAATTGTAAAATTAGATAAAATCCTAACATAAATAGCCAAACCTCATTATTGTTGAATTTCTAAAACTTTAAATTGAAAATAGAAAAATAATCCATAATTATAGAGTTTTTTATAAAAACCTTAATCTATTTCAAATCCAATTAATCAAAACTGCCTTTAATTTTCTTTAATGAAACAGTTTCTCAAATTAAAACTATAAATAAAGATATAATTTGAAATTAGTTCATAATAAGACTTTTCAAAAGTTCTGGGTCTTACAGCAACCATAGCTCCGGTGAAGTCCATCAGCGGCGGTGGCAGCAGCAGCCTCTGATAGCTTCTCCCTCTCCTCGTGCGTCTCCCTCTCACTGGTGCTTTGATGGGTGAGTATTTTTCCTATCTTTTCTTATTAATTTAGATGTCGATTTGATGAATTTTTATGAAATTTTGGTGTTTTAAACCATCATCAATGCTACTTTGAGTTATACTGCTATTTTGTTGATTATAGGAAAAATTCGGGTGAGTTTGACAGAGTTTGTGCAGAAGAAAGTAAGGAAAATAGTTGCTGTCAAGCTGGCGCTAAACGGCACTACTTGGCATTTGGCACCACAAGCATCATAATTCGTGTAAGTCTTCTGTAAAGCGGACGCTAAACGCCACGACTCAGCATTTAGCGCCTTGTGCCTTGTAAAGCGTGCAAAATTCTATAAAGGTGGTGCTAAATGTCATTACCCAACGTTTTGTGCCAGGTGGCCCGAAAAGCCAGAAAAGCATTATGTTTGGTGCCGCTAAATGCCACTACTTAGCGTTTAGCGCCAGGTCTGTGTTTCTAGGTGGGGACCACTCGTGCAGTAACAATCCACGGAAGACATTTTGAGTTTTTTATTTAATTTTTAAATTAAGAAAAGATATTATTAGGTTTTAGAATTTTAATTTTGTATCATTAAGATTATATATAAAAGGAGAAAAGATTAAGCCCTTCAGACTCTCTTCTATTCTTCTTCCTTATTTCGCAATTTACACTTTTACAACTCTAAGTTTTTCTCTTAGTCATAAGCAACTAAACCTCCAACCTCCATTGTTAAAGTTAGGAGATCTATTTATTTGAATGGATTAATACTATTATCATTCTACTCTTAATTAATGCACTAATTTAAATTCAAGGAATGATTTCATTCTTCATCTTAGGAATTAGAGTATATTGGAAGATAACTCTTTTACTATTTAAATTCTTGTTGAATCTTAGAAAAGTTATATCACTAGAATTACAGCTTGAAATCAATTCTTCACAACTCTCTAATTATCTGGATTTAACGTGATACGTGACATATAATCCCTTAATTTTTGGGTACTTAGGGTTTGTGTGGTTTCTGAACTAGAATTGGACATAACCTTCTAATTTAAATTAAGTGACCAAGGAATTGCTGGTTGATTGGGTTAGAGGAGATTAAATTGCTAAGGAATTAGGGTTTAATCACTTAAGGTTTGCCATGAATTGAACCTTTGCATGATTAAAGTAGTTGATAAGAATTGTAAATCCAGAAATATAAATATCTCCAAAGCCTTAACTATTTTCTCATATAAATTTCATAAATCATTCAGTGTTTGCTTTCTTGCATTCTTTGATTTACTATTTTATGTTACTTGAACTTGAAACCACTCGTTTTAGCTTGTCTAACAAGTCTAATCACTCAACTATTGTTGCTTAATCCATTAATCCTTGTGGGATTGACACTCACTCACCTGAGTTATTACCACTATGATACCATAATGTAACACCCTAACTTTTAGCACCTCATGATCGTACTAAAAGTCCAAGCACTACTTACCTCTATTCCTTTAATTATATACTATGTTGATTTAATATTGAGCCTTTGCGAATACGAACCGAAACTCTTTTTAAGAAAATGAAAGGAGATTTTATTTTAAATCATTTAACCACAAAAGTATATATTCACATAGCTTAGTATACATAGACTTATTCAAGATTCTCAAAAATAAATCCTACCCCTCTAAAAACTAAAAATAATAAACAATGAGGGGAAAATAAATTCTAACAACTCAACTCATGAATATAATCTTCTATGCTCATATAGCTCCGCACTAAACCTTCGCACCTGTAGCTGAAAGGGGTGGAAATAGGGAGTAAGAACTAGGGAGTTCTTAGTAGGGTCGGGGTGTATAGTTATGTTCATTATTCAAATCTAAAACTCATATTTTCCTTATATAAAATTTTGCACAAAATAGCACTCCATACATTTCACTGCTTACGAAGAAACCATTTTAACCAAAACTTATCGTTGGTTGACGGGCGGAAAATTGTCGGTTAAGAAATTTCAGTAAAAATCAGCATTGCAAATACAGTTCTTAACCGACGATAATTCAACTGTCAATTTAAAAAGGGTGTCACAATTTAGAATAATTAACTGGGAGTAGGATTCCCAGGTCGTCTCCCAAAGAGTTGACAAAAGAGTGCAATTTATTAGTCAGGGTTTTCTGAGAAATTTTTAGAGTCAAAAATGGAAAAATAAATAACTAAAAATTATGCAAGGAGAAATTAACAAGAGATGTTGTGTATTTAAAATAAAAAGCCTTGGCTAGGAGAAGATTAATTGGAGTTTCTATCCTCGTTGAATTTCTCAAGTGTAATAGTAAAAAGGTTGTTGCTTCTACTTAGTTATCCTCTGACTAATAGAGGAAAGTCAAGTAGGTAATACCAACTTCACTTTACAAGTCCTAATTACCTCCCAAGGAGGGATTAGAGTTAGTAAAAATTCAATTGGCAGCAATTTCCAATTACCTATTAACTCTTGAGTATTCCAAGTCAAGGGTTTCCTATTAATCAACTCCAAAGCCAAGTTGGGAACTCTACTCCATTGACATGAATGCCATTTTTACAAATACGTAAAGGGAGTAGATAGAAAACATGGTAATTGAAACTAAGTTAATAAAATTAAAATTGACTCTGATAATTAATTGAAGGAAATTCAACAGGCAATGGGATTAAATATAAAAATAGTTCATGGTATTAATAAATTCAAAATTAAAAAAAAATACAAATATGAGTACCAACAACCTAATTGAAAACAAAAGAGTAGAGTAATAGAGAAGCAAACTAAAATGATGAAAGCTTCAATAGAAGGTAGTAGCAAATCTCTCCAAACCCAATCTGAAAGCAAAAACTAAGAAAATACTAAGAACCCTAGGAGAAGTAGTATTTCTCTAGAATTCAAAAACTAAAACTAAAAACTAAGTGAGAATGAAAAGTGTCTCCAAGTCTCAGCTACACCTTTGCCTCTAATATGGACTTTCGGGCCTAAAACTTGGTAAAAAAACGACCCAGAAATCGCCCCCAGTGAATTCTGACATCTGCAGCACGTGACGGCATGTCACGCGACGTGTCACTCCACGCGTACGCGTCGATGTGCAATCATCCAGTCACGCGTACGCGTCGCTCCACGCGTACGGGTCGCTCCACGCGTACGCGTCGCTGCTCACCCATAAATTCTTTAATTCCTTGTGTTCCTTCCTCTTTTGCATGCTTCTTTTCCACCCTCTAACCTATTCCTACCCTATAAACCCTGAAAACACTTAACACACATATCACGACATCGAATGGAAACAAGAGATGATTAAAAATAGCAGATTTAGGGCCAAAGGAGCATGTTTTCAATCATAGGACCCATTTAGGAAGGAAAATGTAAAACCATGCATTTTATATGAATAAGTGTATGAAAGATTGATAAAATCCACTCTATTTAGTAGAAGATAAACCATAAAATAGTGGTTTATCAATCTCCCCACACTTAAACATTAGCATGTCCTCATGCTAAGCTCAAGGAAACTCCAAGAATAAAGGGGGAAAGGTGAGACTTATGCAATACAACCTATCTATATAAATGCAACTATAGGTAAAAATAATTCTACCTACTTAGTTAAAAGTAAACAAATTCTCTAAGACAAACATCAATTCCACTAATTCAAATCACAAAACAAAGTACAAGTAAACTTGGAAGAAGAAAGCTCATGAAAGCCGGGAACAAAGAAAAGAACATCGAACCCTCACTGGAAGTGTATGCACTCTAATCGCTCAAGTGTTTGGGGTTGAACTACTCACATCTCCTCTAATAATGCTCTCTAAACTTTGTTCTCCATCTAACCAATTAACAAGTATTTAGTGTACACATGCAAATATCATGAGGGCTTTTCAAGGTTGTAATGGGGCTAAGGTAAGGGTGAGGGTATATGTATGGCCAAGTGAGCTATCATTTGAATCTTTGACTAGCTTGAGTTCTCACCTAACATATGCACACACTCTATACAACTCTAAAATCAAGCTTAACCGCCCAAAATCTCACTTTTGCATATTTTTACACACTCATATGTTAATTCTAGGTCCATCACATATGCATTGATCTTTTATTGCACTTAACATTGGGGTGATTTTATCCCCTATTATTATTATTATTATTATTATTATTATTATTATTATTATTATTTTTATTATTATTATTATTATTATTATTATTATTATTATTATTATTATTATTATTATTATTATTATTATTATTATTATTATTATTATTATTATTATTATTATTATTATTATTATTATTATTATTATTATTATTATTATTATTATTATTATTATTATTATTATTATTATTATTATTATTATTATTATTATTATTATTATTATTATTATTATTATTATTATTATTATTATTATTATTATTATTATTATTATTATTATTATTATTATTATTATTATTATTATTATTATTATTATTATTATTATTATTATTATTATTATTATTATTATTAGCATTATACATCAATGCATATGGGTTTTATAATTTCACATGAGTAAGCACCCAAATTCTCAATTTTGTCAATAAAAATAAAATCCATTCTCATCAACCCAAGTTCCCATATTTTTCCACACTTAGTTGACACACACTCACTATCTTAAGCTAACCAAAGATTCAAATAGGACAATTAATTGTTTTTTTGCTTAAGGGTAGTGATGTGGCAATATAAAGAATAAAAGAGGGGTTAAAAAGGGTCAAAATGGCAAACGAAGGTAAATGAAATGGTAGGCTATTTGGGATAAGTGAGCTATAATCAGATGATGGCCTCAATCATATAAAGGCATGAATATACACTAAATAATAGACATATAGAATGGAACAAACCACATATTGCAATCATAGAGAAGAAAACACACAAGAATAAAGATCATGGTTAAATAATGTAACCATGCAATTAAGCTCAAAAACTCACGGGTTATGTGTTCTTAGCTCTAAAACCATGTTCCAAATTAAAATCTTCAAACAAGTTTAACATAAATTTTGATTTAAATCAGTAGAAAACTATAAAATAATGTCTTGACAAAGAATTGATCACTCAATCAAGTAGTACCTAAATGCAAGCAATTACTACTAGTCATGCAAGTTATTCTTATATATCAAAAGAAAAAAAATATTGGTGTTGAGAGAGGGAGAGATGTTACCTCCGGAAGTCATTCCCACCTCCCCATACTTAAGTTTTGGCATGGTCCTCCGTGCCGTCAGTGATGAGAAGAGTGTTGTTGGGTGCATCACTTCCACCGTCCGGCTCGTCATAGCTCTCCATGCTATGAGGTGAAGTGGAGTTCGGGGTGTCTGTCTCATCCTGAGGTGGGTGAGTGCTAACAATCAGCTCCTTCAGGTAGTTATATCGGTGCTTGTTATGGCGCTCTATTCGCTTAGTCCACCAGTTTTGTCGGTCCAACCTCTCAAGAATCTGAAGGAGCAGCTGATTTGTTGAAGATGCTTGTGGTGTGGATGATGGTAGAGTGGAGGGAGAAAGAATGTTGTGGGCCGGGCCTTCAGTCCGGCTTGCAGAAGGTGCTGGTGGTCTGATATACTTCCCAATGGGGACGTACTGATCATCTCTAGGGATCATGGCCTTTGTATCTCCAGCCCGATAGGAGACTCCTGCTGTAGAGACCAAATCTGTAACTAATGTGGGAAAAAGTAGGTTGCCCGCTATTTGTATATGTTCCATGGCATGCCAGATGAGTCGGGGCAAGTTCAGTGGTTGCTCTGTCAGAATGCACCAGATTAGGACGGCCATGTCAGTAGTGAAGGTTGACTCGTGGGTGCTCGAAAGGACATAATGGGACAGAATCTGTGCCCACACGCGAGCCTCGAAGGTGAGTGCAGTGGCGGAGATGCCCTTGGGTCTATTCCGGTGTTGTCCATAGATCCAGTTGCTACCAGGTAGGGCGATGATGCAATGGACGCTTTTCCAGTCAAACTAGTATGCCTGGCACTCTAGCTGGGCTACTTGATAAGCATCCAATCCCTCTGGGCTAGGTAGAAGATCCAATACCCTCTGAATGGCACCTCCGAAGGTAGGGACTTGCTTTTGGCGAACATAGACAGATTGCAAGGTGGGCGAGTGAAAGTTGGTGTAGAATTCAACTACCCAAGATAAGTTGGCCTCTCGCGGCTGCCTTCTTAAGAATCCCCACTGTCTCCTTTCGATGCGGGGCTCCACAAAGTCAATGAAATGCATCGGAAGGATGAAGAGGTGCTCATTATTGTAGTTCCTTTCTGCCAGAAGGGAGAACATCTGCTCATAGTAACGGTTGGTGAACCATGCGGAATCCCGTGCAGGAAATGCCTTCTCCACTTCATCCACTTTTATAGTCCTCTTTGCCCTCTTAGTAGGTAGCTTGACTATTGTGGATGCTTGCTCCTTAGCCGGTACTCTTTTAGTTCCTCTCTTCGCCGGTGTCTTGTCAGAAGCCTTCTCTTTACCCTTCTTGGTGGCCCTCCTAAAAGAGGAAGAAAAGGGATATCAAATTTAAATAGCTAAAACTGGAAGGAGGAAAGTCCAAGTGATAATCAATGCCAAAGAAGAAGATAGTGTCTTAAATACATGGTCGCGACAACATGCAAGTAGGACATCAAGTAACATCATAAAGGCATATCATAATAACTAGATGCAAGAGGGTTAAAAGCATGCAAGTAACAAGTATGAGAAGGATAGCTCAAGCATCAATAGCAAAATTGATTATCACATGTAACAAAATAATGAGCATTTTCATGTTGACAATTAATGACTAATATACTCAATACATAGTGGATTGCAAAGTATGTGAAAAAGAGGCATTAAAGTATAAGAATAAAATAGGAGAGAGATCAAAATGCCGTGAGAGCTTTTTCACAAACACTTGGTATACAATGTAAAAGTTGAAAGTAAGATAATTAATCCAAGCATGTATGAGTCCTAGAATAAAATGTCAATTGTCAAATCACTCCTCATAATATCCACAAGCAAATAAATAGCAAAGCAATCACCCAAATAAATCTCCAACACCAACCTAAGAATGCAAAAATAGGGAGTAGAAGAGAGAAAGAAAAAGAACCTTAAGAAGGAGAAGACGAAAATAGGTAGATAATTGAGAGTGAGAGTGAGAGAAGAGTAGTAAGAATGGGGGAAGAATAAGGTTGGAGTTTGAGACAAGGAAGAATGAAGAATAGAGTAAGGAGAGGAAGATAGGAGAATAAGGATTTGACAAAGAAAAGAAAATGAGAGGGAAAAAACAGAATAGTGTAGCGCGCTGGTTAAGTTACGCAGCGCTGTCGATGTGTACGCGTACCCCACGCATGCGCATCGGTGGGCTGGTGATGAGAGAATTTATGCCAGTATAGAAATTATCAATAAATCTAATCGTGAGTATAGTCTAAACCGACACGCAATTCCACATCAAACAAAGAAATTGTGTCACCACAATCCAAATTTAATAACTGAGAGTATTAGTCCCGAGTCGTTCTCCTTAGGAATTGCCTTAGGATGCACATCATTGGTTAGGAAGTCTTTTGTGGTTTTGGGAGTTTAGTGTAAGAAATCAAGCTAACAAAAGTGGACAACAATCAATCAAGATAAAAGCCTTGGCTAAGGGTGAGTATTGGAAGTTCCATCACTATAGCCTCCATCAATTGTGACAACAATTGATCATTTCTTCACTTAGTTAACCTCTAACTATGGAGGAAAGTCAAGTGAAAATAATCAACTTGAGTCACAAGTCCTAGTCTAACCTAGGGAAGTCTAGCTTTACTGACATACAAGTAATTAGCAATTCTCAATTGATAATCAACAAAGGATATTAACTATTCAAGTGTCTCCAACAACTCAACACCTAAGCCAAGAAAGAGGAATCTACTGCATAGCTAAGGTTGTCATTTTCTCAAACAATTGGTGAGCAATAGTGAGAGACATTATGAAATTAAGAAAAGGAATCGAATTCAAGATATCTAATTCAAGCAATCATCAATAATCAAACAATTGAAATCAATAATAAACATGAAATTCCTCAATTCATTAATCAAAATCAAAGTAACAAAGTCCAAATCTAAGATCCAAAGTGAATGAATCAACAAGAACCCTAATTGAGAGTAGGAGAATTAGATCTACAACTTGAATCAAAGTAAAATTGAATTGACAATTGATCTCACCAAAGGAATCCAAGAGGAATTGGAATTGAGAGTTGAAAAAGCAAAAACCTAGAGAGAAGTGAGAGCTTCTCTCTCTAGAATGTAACTTCCAAAAACTAACTAAAAATATCTAATTGTGTCAAAAATGTGGATCCCTTCAATCCTTGGTCTTTTTATGCCTTTTCTCGCCAGAATTCTGCTCCAAACTGGGTCTGTAACTCCCCTGAAATCGCCAGTCACGTTTTCTCTTCAAAAGTCACGTGCAGGCATCGACGCATACGCACACAGCACGCGTACACGTCCCTAGAGCTTTATGATCCACGCGCATGTGTAAAGCACGCGTGCGCATCCATGAGGTTCTAGCTTAGCCATGCAAATGTGCCGGCTTCTGGCTTTGGCTTCTTCGCGCCGATCGTAGTAGTGCGCATCCACGCCTACGTGCAAGGCACGCATACGCGTCGCTACTCAAAACTCCAAAGCTCCATTTTTCCATGCTCCTTCCCTTTATACATGCTTCCTTCCTCTCTTCTAGGCCATCCTTGCCCTATAAGCTCTGAAATCACTTAACAAACAGATCACGGCATCGAATGGTAATAGAAGATGATTAAAATATATCATATTCAATGTAAAAGAAGCATGTTTTCATCCATGAAGCAAAATTGGGAAAGGAATACAAAATCATGCATTTTATATGATTAAGTGTGAGAGAATATTGACAAAATCCTCAAAATCCATACGAGATAAACCCTAAAAATGGGGTTTATAAGCTTGGAAGTCAGGTGATGCGTAAGGGTCGGTCACGCGTACGCGTGACCGCTATTCGTGCCAAACGCACGAATACAGCATCACTCCCGCAGAACTCTCTGTTCAAATACGCATTTACGCCGATTTGCACACCCACGCGTACGCGTCAATGACGGTTACGCGTGGGTTGATTAAGTTTCAGGCGATGCGTAAGTGTCGCCCACGCGTACGCGTGACCACTGGTGGTGCCAGACGCACGATTTCGGCGCCATGGCCGTGCATCTCTCTGTTCAATTAGCCAGATAACGCCAATTTTCACCCCACGCATGCGCGTCATGGACGCTTACGCGTGGAATGACGAAGATTCAAGCGTCGCCCACGCGTACGCGTGGATTGGCTTGTGTGTGATGCACCCTTCCAGAACGTTTCCAGCCCAACTCTCTGTTCAATTTCATAAAACTACGAAGCTCCAAGGGACGCGTGCGTGTTATAGATGTGTACGCGTCGAAGGCCTCTCCTTTTTTTCTATGCAGAAGTAAATATGCAGAAATGAGAAATAACACTAGTATGAATGCATGAAACTAATAAAAAGGGAAGATCATACCATGGTGGGTTGCCTCTTACCTAGCACTTTTCTTTAACATCCTTAAGTTGGACGGTCTATGAGCTTTGTCCTCTTCTTGTGCTGGATCTTTCAAGAGGAAAATCTCCAGCTCTTTGGTGCTCTTCATCTTCTCACCATGATACAGCTTCAAGTGGTGGCCATTCACCTTGAAGAAGGTGGGGCTTGAAGGATGACTCAGGTGGAAGACTCTATAAGGCTCAGCCTTCTCGACTATGTTGGGTCCTTCCCACCTTGATCGAAACTTGCTTGGCATGAGTCTCAGCCTTTAATTATAGAGGAGGACTAATTCCCCAGCTATAAACTCTCTTCTCTTGATATTCTTGTCATGCACCGCCTTCACCTTTTTCTTGTAGAGCCTTGAGTTCTCATATACTTCTAGTCCGAGGCACTCCAATTATTGCAACTACAATTTCCTTTCAATTCCAGCTCCCCCAGTCTTAAGTTGCATTCTTTCACTGCCCAGTATGCCTTGTGTTCCAACTCCACCGGAAGATGATAGGCCTTTCCGTAGATGAGGTGGAGTAGACTCATTCCGATGGGTGTCTTGTACGCAGTCCGATAAGCCCACAGCGCATCTGCAAGTCTAGCACTCTAATCCTTGCGATGAGGCTTCACGATCTTCTCTAATATGCATTTGATCTCTCTATTTGACACCTCGGCTTGTCCATTGGTCTGGGGATGGTAAGCTGTCGCCACCTTGTGAATGATGCCTTGTTTCTTCAACAGTCTTGTCATTCTCCTGTTATAGAAATGAGTGCCTTGATCACTCACGATTGCTCGTGATGATCCAAAGCGACAAATTATATTATTCCTAACAACAGAAACAACAATGTTAGAATCATCGATACGGGTAGGAAATGCTTCCACCCATTTAGAAACATAATCGATAGCTAACAAGATGTATAAAAAACCATTAGAATTTGGAAATGGACCCATGAAGTCAATATCCCAAACATAAAACATTTTACAAAACAACATAAGTTGTTGGGGCATCTCATTCCTCTTGGATATATTCCCAAACCTTTGGCATTGGGGGCAAGAGTCACAAAAAATGCTAGTGTCCTTAAAAAGTGTGGGCCACCAAAATCCACAGTCTAAAATTTTTCTAGCAGTTCTCTGAGGACCAAAGTGTCCACCACTCTCAGAAGAGTGGCAGGCCTCTAAAATGGACTGGAATTCTGATTGTGACACACACCTTCTAATTATTTGGTCAGCACTACATCTCCACAAATATGGATCATCCCATATATAATATTTGGAATCGCTTTTAAGCTTGTTCTTTTGATGCTTAGTAAAATTAGGAGGAAAGGTACGACTAATCAAATAATTAGCTATAGGTGCATACCAAGGAACCACCTCAGATATTACTTGCAAGCTATCTTGTAAACCCCGTTAAATTAGTAAATAATTAGTCAATAAATTATTTTTTAATAAGGAAGATTAGAAATGCAAATATTATATTAAATTAGGATAGAGCTCATCGAGATGAGAATTTTGACACTCATTTCGAGAAAATCGGTTCAAGATTACACCGAACGGGCCAAACCGGTTGAACCGAGCCCAAATTGGGCCCGTGGGCCCAACCGGACCAACCCATTAAATGAGCTTAAAGCTCCTTTCTTTCTTCAAACACAGCAGAGACAGCAATGTAACAGGGGGGAGGAGAAGGGAAACGTAACGAAACCCCTGCCTCAACTCCCGAACGCCGTAACTTCTCCATCCGAGCTCCGATCGCCGCACCGTTTGCGGCCACGCGTCCACCGCGTCGAGCTCTATATTTCTATAAGAACAATTTCTTTGGTAAGCCATTAATCCCTTCCAGCCATTCTTTTCCCCCAATTTTTAAATAATTGGAAGAGATGTTAAATTTCTTTGATTTCTGAAGTTCTAGGATCCAATTAACTTGAGGGAAACGTTCACTCTTGCTTATGAGGATACGATACTTCTATTTTAATTTCATTGAAGTTGAGCTTTGAGTATTTGGTGCACGAAATTGTGATTCACACTTTTCACAACTCCGCATAACTAACCAGCAAGTGCACTGGGTCGTCCAAGTAATACCTTATGTGAGTAAGGGTCGATCCCACGGAGATTGTCATCTTGTAAATCTCAGTCAGGCGGATTCAATTAGTTATGAGGTTTTGATAATTAAAAGATAAATAAAACAGAAAATAAAATATAGATACTTATGTAATTCATTGGTGGGAATTTCAGATAAGCGTTTGGAGATGCTTTGTTGCTTCTGAACCTCTACTTTCCTATTGCCTTCTTCCAATCATGTGTGCTCCTTTCCATGGCAAGTTGTACCTTGGATGAAAAATACCAGGTACGATCTCTGCACGGCTAATCAACTGTTGGATTTCTCGTCTCGGATAAAAAATACCAGGTACAGCTACCATACGGCTAATCATCTGTTGGTTCTGACTAGCGTCGGAATAGGACCCTTATCCTTTTGCACACTGTTACTGCGCCCAACATTCGTAAGTTTGAAGCTCGTCACAGTCATCCCTTCCCAGATCCTACTCGGAATACCACAGACAAAGTTTAGACTTTTCGGATCTCAGGAATGGCTACCAATGGTTCTAGCCTATACCACAAAGGGTCTAATCTTAGATTCGGATGCTCTGTTGTCAGGAGAGACGATGCAAATCACGGATCAGAGACCCAAGAGAATATACTCCGGCTGTCGTCCAATGACTACGTTAAACATCATGTAGACCGCTTGTGGTTGTCTGGCACGCGGATCTTGTCTAAGCGAGTAACGAAGATTGGGTGATTGTCACGGGTCACCCCTTCATTCTGACTTAACCAAATTAAGTACGAGAGTATATCTTGGAGAAGAAGTAGGCATGAATTGAAAGAAAAACAATAGTACTTGCATTAATTTATGAAGAACAGCAGAGCTCCGTACCTTAATCTATGAGGTGTAGAAACTCAATCGTAGAAAAATACATAAGAGAAAATAGTCTAGGCATGGCCGTGTGGCCAGCTTCCAAGTCCAAGTCTCCAATCTAAAAAATGATCAAAAGATACGAATACAATAGTAAAAAGTGCTATTTATACTCAACTAGTTACTAGGGTTTACAGAAAATAAGTAACTAAGTGCAGATAGTGCAGAAATCTACTTCTGGGGCCCACTTGGTGTGTGCTTCGGCTGAGCATTGAAGCTTTCATGTGCATAGGCCATTCTTGGAGTTAAACGTCAGCTTGGTTGCCAGTTTAGGCGTTTAACTCCAGTTCTGGTGCCAGTTTGGGCGTTTTACTCCAGAAAAGGGTCTCTGGCCTGCGATTAGACACCAGTTTGGTCCATCAAATCTCGGGCAAAGTATAGACTATTATTCATTGCTGGAAAGCCCAAGATGTCTACTACCAACGCAATTGAGAGTGTGCCAATTGGGCTTCTGTAGCTCCTAAAAATCCATTTCGAGTGCAGGAGGGTCAGAATCCAACAGCATCTGCAGTCCTTTTTCAGCCTCTGAATCAGATTTTTGCTCAGGTTCCTCAATTTCAGCTAGAAAATACCTGAAATTACAGAAAAATACAGAAATTGATAGTAAAGTCCAGAAATGTGATTTTTGCATAGAAACTAATAAAAAATAATAAAAAGTAACTAAAACATACTAAAAACTATGTAAAAACAATGCCAAAAAGGGTATAAATTATCCGGTCATCACAACACCAAACTTAAATTGTTGCTTGTCCCCAAGCAACTAAAAACAAAATAGGATAAAAAGAAGAGAAAATACAATAAATCTCAAAAATATCAATGAAAATTAGTTTCAATTAGATGAGCGGGACTAGTAGCTTTTTGCTTTTGAACAGTTTTGGCATCTCACTTTTTCCTTTGAAGTTCAGAATGATTGGCATCCATAGGAACTCAGAATTCAGAGAGTGTTATTGATTATCCTAGTTTGGTATGTTCATTCTTGAACACAACTACTTTATGAGTCTTGGCCGTGACCCTAAGCATTTTGTTTTCCAGAATTACCACCGGATACATAAATGCCACAGACACATAACTGGGTGAACCTTTTCAGATTGTGACTCAACTTTGCTAGAGTCCCCAGTTAGAGGTGCCCAGAGCTCTTAAGCACACTCTTTTTGCTTTGGACCACGACTTTAACCGCTCAGTCTCAAGCTTTTTACTTGACACTTTCACGCCACAAGCACATGGTTAGGGACAGCAAAATTTAGCCGCTTAGGCCAGGATTTTTTTCCCTTGGGCCCTCCTACCCATTAATGCTCAAAGCCTTGGATCCTTTTTACCCTTGCCTTTTGGTTTAAAGGGTTATTGGCTTTTTCTACTTGCTTTTTCTTTTTCTTTCCTTTTTTTCTTTATTTTTCACTTTTTTTTTTTCGCAAGCTTTGTGTTCTTCACTTCTTTTTCTTGCTTCAAGAATCAATTTTATGATTTTTCAGATTATCAAATAACATTTCTCTTTTTTCAATATTCTTTCAAGAGCCAACAAATTTAACATTCATAAACTTCACTATAAAAAATATGCACTGTTCAAGCATTCATTCAGAAAATAAAAAGTATTGCCACCACATCAAAATAATTAAACTATTTTCAAGATAGAATTCGAAATTCATGTACTTCTTGTTCTTTTGCAATTAAAAACATTTTTCATTTAAGAAATGTGAAGGATTCATAGGACATTCATAGCTTTAAGACATAGGCACGAAACACTAATGATCATGTAATAAAGACACAAACATAGACAAAACATAAAGCATAGAATTCGAAAAATAGAAAAAATAAGAACAAGGAAATTAAAGAATGGGTCCATCTTAGTGATGGCGGCTAGTTCTTCCTCTTGATGATCTTATTGAGTGCTTGAGCTCTTCTATCTCTTCCTTGCCTTTGTTGCTCCTCTCTCATGGTCTTTTGGTCCTCTCTGATTTCATTGAGGATAACGGAGTGCTCTTGTTGAGGTCTATGAGTGGGCTCTCTTCTTTGCTCCATCCTCTTTCTAGTGATGGGCTTTTGAGATGAATCTCTCTATCTCCCTTGACTTGGAGTTAGAAGCAACTGCCTTCTCTTTCCTCTTTCTAGAGGTTTTTCCTGCCTTAGGTGCCATTAATGGTTATGGAAAAACAAAAGCAGAGCTTTTTCCCACACCAAACTTAAAAGGTTTGCTCATCCTCGAGCAAAAGAAGAAAGAAGAAATGGAGGAGATGGAGTAGTGTGTTGGTTTCGACCAAGGGGGGTAGGAGTGTGTATGATGTGTTTGGTCAAGGGTATTTAGGGAAGAGTGTTATGGAGAGGTGTGAAGAAGAGAGAGAGTGAGTTGTGGTAGGTGGGGATCCTGTGGGGTCCACAGATCATGAGGTGTCAAGGAATTCTGCTCTCTGCACTATTCTGGCGTTTAATCGCCCTCTGTGTGCCATTTATGAAGTTTAACGCCAACTCTGCTACCTTTTCTGGCATTAAACGCCAGGCTGATGCCCCTTTCTAATGTTTAACGCCCATCAGACACCCTTTTCTAGTGTTAAACGCCAGGCTGATGCCCGTTTCTGGCATTTAATGCCAGTCAAACACCAGACAACCTTTTCTGGCATTTCACGCTGGTCTGCTTGCTAATTCTGGCATTTAACACCCAAAATGCTGCCAGACTGGGTGTTAAACGCCCATTCTACTATTCTAGTAAGCCTGTCCTCCAGGGTGTGCTATTTTTGATGCTGTTTTTTATTTTGGTTTAATTCTGTAGCTGTTTTTATGACTTCACATGATCATCAACCTAAAGAAAACATAAAATAACAATAGAATATAAATAAATATAATTAAATAACATTGGGTTGCCTCCTAATAAGTTCTTTTTTAATGTCAATAGCTTGATAGTGAGCTCTTAGAGAGCTTCACAGAGACTCAGAGCTTAATGGTGGCCTCCCAACACGATATTTAGAAGTTGAGTGTGGGGGCTCTGTTTTACTCTATATTGAGAGAAGCTTTTCATGCTTTCTCTCCATGGTTACAGAAGAAGATCCTTGAGCCTTAAACACAAGGTAGTCCTCATTCAATTGAAGGACTAACTCTCCTCTGAATCAATCACAGCTCTTGCTGTGGCTAGGAAGGGTCTTCCAAGGATGATGGAATCATCTTTATCCTTCCCAGTGTCTAGGATTATGAAATCAGCAGGGATATACAGGCCTTCAACCTTCACTAAGACATCCTCTACAAGTTTATAAGCCTGTTTCATTGATTTGTCTGCCATCTCTAGTGAGATTCTTGCAGCTTGTACCTCAAAGATCCCTAGTTTCTCCATTACAGAGAGTGGCATGAGGTTTATACCTGACCCAGGTCACACAGAGCCTTCTCAAAGGCCATGGTGCCTATGATACATGGTATTAAGAACTTTTTGGAATCCGGTTTCTTATCAGGTAATTTCAGTTGAACCAAAGCATTCAGTTCATTGATGAGCAATGGAGGTTTATCTTCCCAAGTCTCATTACCAAATAACTTGGCATTCAGCTTCATGATTGCTCCTAAGTACTGAACAACTTGCTCTTCAATAATATCTTCATCTTCTTCAAAGGAAGAATACTCATCAGAGCTCATGAATGGCAACAGTAAGTTCAGTGGAATCTCTATGGTCTCTGTATGAGCCTCAGATTCTTTTGGTTCCTCATTAGGGAACTCCTTAGGGGTCAGTGGACGTCCATTGAGGTCTTCCTCACTGGAAATCACTGTCTCTTCCTCCTCTATAGGTTCGGCCATGTTGGTTATATTTATGGCCTTGCACACTCTCTTTAGATTCTCTTCTGTATTGCTTGGGAGAGTACTAGGAGCGATTTCAGTAACTCTTTTACTTAGTTGACCTACTTGTGCTTCCAAATTTCTGATGGAGGACCTTGTTTCAGTCATGAAATTGAGAGTGGTCTTAGATAGATCAGAGATTATGGTTGCTAAGTCTGAGAGGCTCTGCTTAGAATTCTCTATCTATTGCTCAGAAGATGATGGAAAAGGCTTGCTATTGCCAAAGCTATTTCTCCCACCATTATTATTATTGAAGCCTTGTTGAGGCTTCTATTGATCCTTCCATGAAAAATTAGGATGACTCCTCCATGAAGGATTGTAAGTGTTTCCATAGGATTCTCCCATGTAATTCACTTCTTCCATTGCAGGATTCTCAGGGTCATAAGCTTCTCCTTCAGAGGAGGCTTCTTTAGTATTGCCGGATGCAGCTTGCATTCTATTTAGATTCTGAGAAATCATATTGATTTGCTGAGTCAATATTTTATTCTGAGCAAATATTGCATTTAGAGTATCAATCTCAAGAACTCTTTTCTTCTGAGTCATCCCATTATTCACAGGATTTCTTTCAGAGGTATACATGAACTGGTTATTTGCAACCATTTCAATGAGTTCCTGGGTTTTTGCAGGCGTCTTCTTCAGATAAAGAGATCCACCAGCAGAGTAATCCAAGGACATCTTGGATAATTCAGACAGACCATCATAGAATATACATAGGATGCTCCATTCTAAAAGCATGTCAGAAGGACACCTTCTGATCAATTGCTTGTATCTTTCCCAAGCTTAATAGAGGGATTCACCTTCCTTTTGTCTGAAGGTTTGGACTTCCACTCTAAGCTTGCTCAACTTTTGAGGTGGAAAGAATTTGGCCAAGAAAGCATTGACTAACTTTTCCCAAGAGTTCAGGCTTTCTTTAGGTTGTGAGTCCAACCATATCCCAGCTCTGTCTCTTACAGCAAAGGGGAAAAGCATAAGTCTGTAGACCTCAGGATTAACCCCATTGGTCTTAACAGTGTCACAGATTTGCAAGAATTCAGCTAAAAACTGATGAGGATCTTCCCATGGAAGTCCATGAAACTTGCAATTCTACTACATTAGAGAAACTAATTGAGGCTTAAGTTCAAAGTTGTTTGCTCCAATTGCAGGAATTGAGATGCTTCTTCTATAGAAGTCAGAAGTTGGTGCAGTAAAGTCACCAAGCACCTTCCTTGCATCTCCACCATTGTTGTTATTTTTGGCTGCCATGTCTTCTTCTTTTTTGAAAATTTCTGTTAGGTCCTCTCCAGAGTGTTGTCCTTTAGCTTCTCTTAGCTTCCTCTTCAAAGTCCTTTCAGGTTCAGGGTCATCTTCAACAAGAATGTTCTTATCCTTGTTCCTGCTCATATGAAAAAGATGAGAACAGAAAAGAAGAGGAATCCTCTATGTCACAGTATAGAGATTCCTTGGTGTGAGAAGAAGAAGAGAAGAATAGAATGAAGAAGGGAGAAGAAGAAGAATTCGAACACAGAGAGAGGGAGAGGGTTCGAATTATAAGTAGAAGAGAAGTGTTAGTAAATAAATAAAATAAATAGAAAGAGATGAGAGAGAGAATTCGAATATTAATTAAAATAAAAGAAAAATAATTTTGTTTTTATTTTTATTATTAGTTAAAATTCGAAATTTAAGAAAAGAAATAGAATAAAATTAAAATTTAAAACTATTAGTTAATTAAAAAGAATTTTGAAAAAGGGGTTAGTGGTTTTCGAAATTTAGAGAGAGAGAAAAGTAGTTAGGTGGTTTTGAAAAAGATAAGAAATAGTAAACTTTTTAGAATCAAACAAAAAGTCAAGTAGTTAATTGAAAAAAATTTGAAAATAAGTTTTGAAAAGATAAGAAGTTAGAAAAAGATTTGAAATTAAGTTTTGAAAAAGATATGATTGAAATTTATTTTGAAAAATTGAAAAAGAAATTTAAAAAGATTTGATTTTGAAAATTAAAGATGATGACTTGACTAACAAGAAACTAAAAGATATGATTCTAGAATTTAAAGATTGAACCTTTCTTAACAGGAAAGTAACAAACTTGAAATTTTTGAATCAAAACATTAATTGTTAATGATAATTTCGAAAATTATGAAGTAAAATTAAGAAAAGATTTTTGAAAAATTTAATTTGAAGAATTTTCGAAAAACAAGAAATAAAAATGAAAAAAGATTTGATTTTTGAAAAAGATTGGAAAAGATAGAGTTTTTAAATTGAAATTTTTAATGTTTAGACACTATGAATTTGAAATTGTATATGAAAAACAAGAAAAAACACAAAACAAGAAAAATTAAAGATAAAACAAGGAAAATCATCAAGAACAACTTGAATATCAAGAAAGAACACATGATGAATTTTCGAAAATTCAAGAAAAATTAAATCATGCAATTGACACCAAACTTAAAATTTGACACTAGACTTAAACAAGAAACACAATTTTTTTGGTTTTATGATTTTATTAAATTTTTTTTGTATTTTTTGAATATTATTTTGGAAAAAGAAAGTAAAGAAATTCAAAATTTTTAATAAAATTCCAGGATTCGTGTAATGTTAGTCTAAAGCTTCGGTCCAAAAGAATTAGACATGGCCAAATGGCCAGCCAAGCTTTAGCATAACAATTACAGACATGTCCTTTCTACAATGGAAAGTGGAAACCTCGGTCCAAAAGATTAGACATGGCTTAACAACCAGCCAGGCTTCAAGATATCTCATGAAGCTCTAGAATTCATTCTTAAAAATTCTGAAGAACAAATTTTGTTTTTTGAATTTTTTAAAAATAAAATAAAATTAAAAAGCTTAAACATAAAATAAAATTACCTAATCTAAGTAACAAGATGAGCCGTCAGTTGTCCAGACTCGAACAATCCCTGGCAACGGCGCCAAAAACTTGGTGCACGAAATTGGGATTCACACTTTTCACAACTCCACACAACTAACCAGCAAGTGCACTGGGTCGTCCAAGTAATACCTTATGTAAGTAAGGGTCGATCCCACGAAGATTGTCGGCTTGAACCAAGCTATGGTCATCTTGTAAATCTCAGTCAGGCGAATTCAATTAGTTATGAGGTTTTGATAATTAAAAGATAAATAAAATAGAAAATAAAATAGAGATACCTATGTAATTCATTGGTGGGAATTTCAGATAAACGTTTGGAGATGCTTTGTTGCTTCTGAACCTCTGCTTTCCTACTGCCTTCTTCCAATCATGCGTGCTCCTTTCCATGGCAGGCTGTATGATTGATGGGTTGAAAACGAATTCCAACACCTAAAACTCACCGGCAAGTGTACCGGGTCGCATCAAGTAGTAAAACTCACTTAGAGTGAGATCGATCCCACAGGGATTGATGGATCAAGAAACTTTAGTGGGTGATTTGTTTAGTCAAGCTAACATTGATGATTTGAGTGAAAATTGAAGCCACAGAATGTAAATGACAAGGAATTTAAAGTGCAGAAAGTAAAATTGGAGAAACATAAAGTGCAAGAAAGTAAAATAGCTGAAGCTTAAATTGCAAGAAAAGTAAATGACTGAAACTTAAAGTGCAAGAAACTTAAATTGCTGAATCTAAATTGCTGGGAATCTTAAATTGCTTGAAGAATAAAGGATTTGGGGACTGGGATTCAAAATAAAACTGAGCAAGAAAATATAAATTGCAGTGAACCAGAGAAATGTAAGATGAAGTGAGTTACAAAAGAACTAAAACAGAATTTAAATTTAGCTCAATTGTGAAATCTAAAGGAGAAATTCAAGATCTCAGGAAATTAATGAGACTAAAAAAACAAGTCTAGATCTCAATTCCTTCCTTGATCCAATAGAGAACAATTTGCAGATGCAAAGTAAATAGAACAGCAAATAAAACCTGGATCCAATTCTTAGAACAATTGAGAAGAGAGGTGAAAGAGGATTCTCAAACTTAGAATCAGTGAAGCTCTTCAATCTCAATTTAAATTCCAAGAACAGATAGCAAGAGTTGCATAAGAAATGAAAGTGAAAATAGAAAGCTAAATCCAATTCCCAAATCTTAGAATTATGCAGAGAAAACAAAGATGAATTATAGATCAAGGATTGAAACAGAATTCCTTCAATCTCTATCTACAATTCAAAAACAGAAAGCAAGAGATGCAAAAGTAAGAACCAGGAGGAGAGAACTCAGCTCTCAATCCCAGTTCACAGCTCAAATTGTAAAAGTCAACTCTCTATTCTATTTGCTCCCTCTTGGAGCCAGCCTCCTCACAAGATGAAAATGATGCCTTATATAGGCTTTAGAAAATGAAAATAAAAATGAAATTGAAACAAATTAAAATTCAAATGAAAATCCTAATCTAACTGATCCTTGTTCCTTTGAGTGATGATAATGGACTTTGCTTGCTTTGGATTTGAAGAATAGTGGATTGATTTGGATTTGGCCTTTTCAAATTGGTGAAGAATTGGCTACCAATTGGTTTTCAATTGAAATTGAACCAAGGCCACCTCCCAGGGGAGCACTTGGTTATCTAATCCGACTGAGCGCTCAGTGCTTGTTTCTTTGGGCTCATAGTGCTCAGTTGTCTATTCCAACTTAGCGCCCTTGTCTTTAGTGTGGGACTTCTCTTCGAGACTTTGCTGAGGCCACCTTGGCCCCTCAATTTGTGAAACTAGCGCTTAGTTAACAAGGTTAACGCAACACTCCAAGCTTTGGGTGGAAGCTCCTTTGTTCGAATCCCAGCGAAACCAATTTGGTGCCCCCCTCCTTGTATTTTCTTTAAATGAGGCACGATAAAGTTAACTTAAGTTAGCTGAGCACTCCTTGTGTCTTGTTCCCTTGGTCTCCACTTTGAATCTTGGCTCTCCCAATTTGGCAAATTTCCTTGCACACTAATAGCGATACTTTGCTTTGGAGAGAGGTTCCCACTTCTAGTCTTGCTGGTTGCATTTTGTGGTTGATTTTTGGGCCTTAAAGATGCCTTTCACTTGTACTCCAATTATATGCCAAATATGGATTGCTATTTATCAATGGAAAGCTCTGAATGTCAGCTTTCCAACGCAACTGGAATCGCATCAATTCGACATCTGTAGCTCAAGTTATGGCCCTTTGAAGGAGGCATGGTCATGCTGTCACAAGGCTTCATAAAAGCCCGAAAAAGTTAAGTTAACTTTTTTTTTAACTGAGCGCTCTCTTCAAGTTGGGCGCTGGTGCCTTGTTGAGCGCTACTTGGTCATGGGCCACGCTTTTAAAAGCGTGGCCTAAGGCATCAAAGTGTGTTCTAGCTTCAAAGTGTGCCCCAAAACTCTTCTTTTCTCCTTTTTAGCTTATTTTGTGCTTTTTTTTGCTTCTTTTTCTTCTTATTTCCTACAAAGTTTGTAATATCAAAAGATCAAGGAAATATTCCATTTAAGCACAAAAGAATTCAATATTTAGGCAGTAATCATAAATTTCTTGTATGAAAAAGCATAGAAAAATATGACATGATTATGATACTTTATTGCTTTTGAATTCACAAAACTCAAGTTGGTAGTTATAATGTCACAGCAACATGTTGCAAATCACAATTCAGGCTATGCTTATTCATAGCACACATGCATACAAAGAAGATAAAGAAAATCATGCAATTTAAGGTGCTGAAAACAAATGAGAGGAAAAGGAACTTTACAACCTTGTAATTCATCTTCTCTATTGTTGTCATTTTCCTCTTATTCTTCCCTTTCCCTTGCCAAACTCAGAATGCTTGCTCATCCTCAAGCAACAATTAGAACAATGGCTATGGGGCTAAGATGGATCATGAATGTCTTACACAATGAAATGTTAGTTGTACATGTGTTCTAAGCAAGCAAAATTAAAGATAAAAATCAAGGCACAAGAGACAGAGACATTGTAATTGCAAACAGAAGAGGGTGTGCATGATACATTGCATAAAGAATGAGTGGCACACCAAACTTAGTGTGACACTTTCACTTGGAATCAATGCAAGTATCCAGTAAAGATTGGAAGCAAATTTTGTTGCATAGCAACACCAAACTTAGAATGCAATCCTATGTCAATTTATTTGAATTAAAACTAAGCAAATGAAACTGTTATATGTTAAATACAATCACCAAGCCAAGAATCTATCATGAGTAAGGATCTCTTGGTGATGTATTAACAAAAACAGTTAATAGAAGAAAGCATTAAAACAAGGAAATGACTAAAACAAAGAGAAAACTAAAGTTTGTCTAACTAAAAGAAAGATAACACTGCAAGGTATTATGATTATGTAGACAAGTGGTGTGGTTGAATGAATTGCATAGAAAAATAAGTGGCACACCAAACTTATAATCTTAGTGTTACACTTCCATGTAGAATTGTTGCAACCATCCAAAGGGATTGAAAATAAACTGTTGTAGGGCAACACCAAACATAGAATGTAACCATATGCCAATTTATTGAAATTTAAACAAAACAGACAAAGAAAATGAACAAAGCAAAGGAATGAAATGTTACCTAAGGTTGGGTTACCTCCCAACAAGTGCTCTTTTAGTATCATTAGCTTCACATGTTGTTCTTCACTTTCTTCCTCTTCTTCCAGTTTGTTAAGAGGAATGACCTCAAAGGGAGAGAAGATTCAGCTATTGTACCTTGTCTTTGCCTCTCCTCAGTAAGCTTCCTTTTGTCAATGGCTTGATTGAGCTTGCTTGCTGGATTAGGGACAGGATTGGTGCCCTTGTTAGTTGACTTCACTTCTTTGATTTTAAGACATGGTTGCTGTGTTATCATTGGAGTTTTGTCTTCATTAAGAGTCCCTTGCAATGGTGGTTCCGTGAGCTCTTCCTCTATGTACTTCTCTACTTCACTTGAGTGTGAACTCTCTTGAGTATCTTTCTCCATTTCTTCTTCATGATTTTCCATTAATTCCTTTGGGAGGGAATCTTTATGTTTCATTGTCACCTCAAGTAGCTTTTGTGAATGTAAAATCCTTGGCTCATGTTCCTCATCCTTCATTACAATTTCACTTGACACAGGGACCTTTTGTTCTTGTTTTTCCACTTCCTCACCCATAAATTGGTCTTCATCCTCACTGTTTGATGGTTCTAAGTTCCTCCTTGTTTACTCTAAGGGCCCATTAATCTTTGGTGCACGAATTATAAATCACACTTTTCACAACTCGTACCACTAACCAGTAAGTGCACTGGGTCGACCAAGTAATACCTTACGTGAGTAAGGGTCGATCCTACGGAGATTGTTGGCTTGAAGCAAGCTATGGTTATTTTGTAATTCTTAGTCAGGAAATTTATAATAAAATGATTAGGTTTATGAAGAGTAAATAGCATAAATTAAATAATACTTGTTATGCAGTAATGGAGAACAGATTGAGGATTTGGAGATGCTCTGTCTTCTGAATCTCTGCTTTCCTACTGTCTTCTTCTTCACGCACGCAGGGCTCCTTCCATGGCAAGCTGTATGTTAGTGGATCACCGTTGTCAATGGCTACCATCCGTCCTCTCAGTGAAAATGGTCCAAATGCGCTGTCACCGCACGGCTATTCATCTGTCGGTTCTCACTCATGATGGAATAGGATCCATTGATCCTTTTGCGTCTGTCACTACGCCCAGCACTCGTGAGTTTGAAGCTCGTCGCAGTCATCCTATCCCAGATTCTACTCGGAATACCACAGACAAGGTTTAGACTTTCCGGATCTCAGGAATGGCCGCCAATAGTCCTAGCCTATGCCACGAAGACTTTGATCATGAACCGAGAGGCTAAGAGATATACACTCAATCTAAGGTAGAACGGAAGTGGTTGTCAGGCACACGTTCATAGGTTGAGAATGGTGATGAGTGTCACGAATCATCACATTCATCACGGTTAAGTGCAAGTGAATATCTTAGAATAGAGAGAGGCGTGATTGAATGGAAAACAGAAGTAATTGCATTAATTCATCGAAACACAGCAAAGCTCCTCACCCCCAACCATGGGGTTTAGAGACTCATGCCGTCAAAAATACAATATGGAACGTATAAAAATGTCATGAGGTGCAAAATAAATCTCTAAAGGTTGTTTAAATACTAAACTAGTAACCTAGGTTTACAGAAAATGAGTAAACTACGATAGATAGTGCAGAAATCCACTTCCGGGGCCCACTTGGTGTGTGCTGGGGCTGAAACTTGAGCTTTACACGTGCCTAGGCTGTTTCTGGAGTTAAACACCAGGTTGTAACCTGTTTTAGGTGTTTAACTCCAACTTGTAACCTGTTTCTGGCGTTTAACGCCAGAATGGAACATGGAACTGGCGTTAAATGCCAGTTTACATCGTTTATGTTTGAGCAAAGTATGGATTATTATATATTACTGGAAAGCCCTGGATGTCTACCTTCCAACGCAATTGAGAGCGTGCCAATTGGGCTTCTATAGCTCCAGAAAATCCATTTCGAGTGCAGGGAGGTCAGAATCCAACAATTTATGCAGTCCTTTTTTCAGCCTCTGAATCAGATTTTTGCTCAGGTCCCTTAATTTCAGCCAGAAATTACCTGAAATCACAGAAAAACACAAAAACTCATAATAAAGTCTAGAAATGTGATTTTTATTTAAAAACTAATAAAAATATAATAAAAAGTGACTAAAACATATTAAAAACTACCTAAAAACAATACCAAAAAGCGTATAAATTATCCGCTCGTCACAACACCAAACTTAAATTGTTGCTTGTCCCCAAGCAACTAAAAACAAAGTAGGATAAAAAAAGAGAATATACAATGAATTCCAAAAGCATCTATGAAGATTAGTCTTAATTAGATGAGCAGGGTTATTAGCTTTTTGCCTCTAAACAGTTTTGGTATCTCACTTTATCCTTTGAAGTTCAGAATGATTGGCATCTATAGGAACTCAGAATTCAGATAGTGTTATTGATTCTCCTAGTTCAGTATGTTGATTCTTGAACACAGTTACTTTATGAGTCTTGGCCGTGACCCTAAACATTTTGTTTTCCAGTATTACCACCGGATACATAAATGCCATAGACACATAACTGGGTGAACCTTTTCAGATTGTGACTTAGCTTTGCTAAAGGCCCCAGTTAGAGCTGTCCAGAGCTCTTAAGCACACTCTTTTTGCTTTGGACCACAATTTAACCACTCAGTCTCAAGCTTTTCGCTTGACACCTTCACACCACAAGCACATGGTTAGGGACAGCTTGGTTTAGCCGCTTAGGCTAGGATTTTATTCCTGTGGGCCCTCCTATCCATTGATGCTCAAAGCCTTGGATCCTTTTTTTTTTACCCTTGCCTTTTGGTTTAAAGGGCTATTGGCTTTTTCTGCTTGCTTTTTTTCTTTTTCTTTCTTTTTCTAAAATATTTTTTTCGCCCTTTTTTTTCAAGCTTTCTATTCACTGCTTTTTCTTGCTTCAAGAATCATTTTTATGATTTTTCAGATTATCAATAACATTTCTCCTTTTCCATTATTCTTTCAAGAGCCAACAATTTTAACATTCATAAAAAACAAATTCAAAATTATGCACTGTTCAAGCATTCATTCAGAAAATAAAAAGTATTGCCACCACATCAAAATAATTAAACTATTTTAAAATTGGAAATTCATGTACTTTTTCTTTTTCAGAAAACATTTTTCATTTAAGAAAGGTGATGGATTCATAGGGCATTCATATCTTTAAGACATAGACACTAGACACTAATAATCATGTAATAAAGACACAAACATAGATAAAACATAAAGCATATAAATCAAAAAACAGAAAAACAAATAGACAAGGAGATTAAGGAATGGGTCCACCTTAGTGACGGTGGCATCTTCTTCCTCTTGAAGAACCAATGGTACTCTTGAGCTCCTCTATGTCTCTTCCTTGCCTTTGTTGCTCCTCCCTCATGGCTCCTTGATCTGCAGTCAAATGCTCTACCACTGAACTATGGACCCTGGAGATGAACCTCTCCATCTCTCATGACTCGGGGGTGGAAGCAACTGCCTTCCTTTTCCTCTTTCTAGAGGTTTCTCCGGCCTTAGGTGCCATAAATGGTTATGGAAAAATAAAAAGTAACATTTTTTTCCACACCAAACTTAAAAGGTTTGCTCGTCCTCAAGCAAAAGAAGATAGAAGGGTATAGAAGGAGAAGTGGCGGAGATGGAGGTGTGTGAATGGATGGGTTTGGGAGGGGAATGGTTTGAATTGGAATGGTGAGGTAGGTGGGGATCCTGGGGAAGAGAGAATGAGTTGAGGTTGGTGGGGATCCTATGGGGTCCACAGATCCTGAGGGGTCAAGGACTTATCATCCCTGCTCCATTGAGGCGTGCAAAAATGCCCTTAGTATGCAATCCTGGCGTTTAACACCAGATTGCTGCTTGTTTCTGGCGTTAAACGCCAGCTGTTCTCCCTTTCTTGGCGTTAAACGCCAACTTGATGCTCTGTTCTAGCGTTAAACGCCAGTCTGGTGCTTATTTCTGGCGTTTAACGCCAGCTTGATGCTTCTTTCTGGCGTTAAACGCTAGTCTGATGCTTCTTACTGGCGTTTAAACGCCAGTAAACTCGTCCTCCACGGTGAGCTATTTTTAATGCTATTTTTCATTCTGGTTTTGATTTTTCAGTTGTTTTTATGACTTCACATGATCATCAACCTAAAGAAAACATAAAATAGCAATGGAAAATAAATAGATATAATTAAATAACATTGGGTTGCCTCCCAACAAGCACTTCTTTAATGTCAATAGCTTGACAGTGAGCTCTCATGGAGCCTCACAGATAATCAGAGCAGGGTTGGGGCCTCTAAACACCAAACTTAGAGTTTGGTTGTGGCCTCTCAACACCAAACTTAGAGTTTGGTTGTGGCCTCCCAACACTAAACTTAGAGTTTGAATGTGGGGGTTTTGTTTGACTCTGTATTGAGAGAAGCTTTTCATGCTTCCTCTCCATGGTTACAGAAGAAGAACCTTGAGTCTTATAGTTTGCAATGTCTGCAAGCCACGGAGCTTCCTGAATAGCAAACAAATGCTCATCCAGAAAGGTTTCAGAGATCTTATTAGGAGGGAGGGACACTCCTGCTACTGGTTCTATCAGGGATAGGTGATCAGCTACTTGATTCTCTATCCCTTTTCTATCTCTTATTTCTATATCAAACTCTTGCAGAAGCAACACCCATCTTATGAGTCTGGGTTTTGAATCCTGCTTTATGAGGAGATATTTTAGAGCAGCATGGTCAGTGTACACAATCACTTTTGATCCCACTAAATAAGATCTGAACTTGTTAATGGCATAAACCACTGCATGCAACTCTTTTTCTGTGGTTGTGTAATTCTTCTGTGCGTCATTCAAAATATGGCTAGCATAGTAAATGACATGCAGAAGCTTGTTATGCCTCTGTTCCAATACTGTACCAATGGTATGGTCACTGGCATCACACATTAGTTCAAACGGTAATGTCCAGTCTGGTGCAGAAATGACAGGTGCTGTGACCAACTTAGCCTTTAGAGTCTCAAAGGCCTACAAACACCCTGTGTCAAAGACAAATGGTATGTTAGCAGCTAGCAGATTGCTCAGAGGTTTTGCGATTTTTGGAAAATCCTTTATAAACCTCCTATAGAATCCTGCATGACCCAGAAAGCTTCTGATTGCCTTAACATTGGTGGGTAGTGGTAATTTTTCAATTACCTCTACCTTAGCTTGATCCACCTCTATTCCCTTGTTCGAAATTTTATGCCCAAGGACAATTCCTTCAATCACCATAAAGTGACATTTTTCCCAATTTAAGACCAAGTTAGTCTCTTGGCATCTTTTCAGAACAAGTGCTAGATGGTTAAGACAGGAGCTAAATGAGTCTCTAAATACTGAGAAGTCATCCATGGAGACTTCCAGAAATTTCTCTACCATATCAGAGAAGATAGAGAGCATGCACCTCTGAAAGGTTGCAGGTGCATTGCATAGACCAAAAGGCATTCTTCTGTATGCAAATACTCCAGATGGACATGTGAATGTTGTTTTCTCTTGGTCCTGAGGATCTACTGCAATTTGGTTGTATCCTGAATAGCCATCCAAAAAGCAGTAGTATTCATGACCTGCTAGTCTCTCCAGCATTTGGTCTATGAATGGTAAAGAAAAATGATCCTTTCTGGTGGCTATATTGAGCCTTTTGTAGTCAATACACATACGCGACCCTGTAACTGTTCTTGTAGGAACCAGTTTATTCTTTTCATTATGAACCACTGTCATTCCTCCCTTCTTAGGGATAACTTTGACAGGGCTCACCCAGGGGCTATCAGAAATAGGATAAATAATCCCAGCTTCTAGTAACTTAGTGACCTCTTTCTGCACCACCTCCTTTATGGCAGGATTTAGCCGCCTCTGTAGTTGAACCACTGGCTTAGCATCATCCTCTAATAGGATCTTGTGCATGCATCTGGCTGGGCTAATGCCCTTAAGATCACTTATGGACCACCCAAGAGCTGTCTTTTGTGTCCTTAGCACCTGAATTAGTGCTTTCTCTTCCTTTGGCTCTAAAGCAGAGCTTAAGATTACAGGAAAAGTGTCACCTTCTCCCAGAAATGCATATTTCAGGGATGGTGGTAGTGGCTTGAGCTCGGGTTTAGGAGGTTTCTCCTGTTCCTGAGTAGTTTTCAGAGGTTCTTTTATTTCCTCTGGTTCCTCTAGATCAGGCTGAACATCTTTAAAAATGTCCTCTAGCTCTGATTCAAGACTCTCAGTCATATTGACCTCTTCCACCAGGGAGTCAATAATATCAATGCTCAGGCAGTCTTCTGATGTGTCTGGATGGTGCATAGCTTTGACAACATTCAACTTAAATCATCCTCATTGACTCTCAGGGTTATCTCCCCTTTTTGGACGTCAATGAGGGTTCGTCCAGTTGCTAGGAATGGTCTTCCTAGAATAAGAGTTGCACTCTTGTGCTCCTCCATTTCCTGTACTACAAAGTCAGTAGCGAAGGCAAATGGCCTAACCTTGACAATCATGTCCTCAATTATGTATGATGGGTATTTAATGTAGCCATCAGCAAGTTGAAGACAAATCCAGGTTAGTTTGACCTCTTTAGTCAAGCCAAGCTTTCTGATAGTGGATACAGGGATTAGGTTCATACTTGCCCCAAGATCACATAGAGTTGTCTTGGTGCATGCACCCTCTAATGTGCATGGTATCATAAAGCTTCCGGGATCCTTAAGCTTTTCTGGTAAGCTTGTTAGGATGACTGCACTGCATTCTTCAGTGAGAAAAACTTTTTCTGTTTCTCTCCAATCCTTCTTATGACTTAAGATCTCTTTCATGAACTTAGCATAAGAGGGTATTTGCTCAAGTGCCTCTGCAAACGGAATCTTTTTTCAAGAGTCTTGAGATAGTCTGCAAAGCGGGCAAATTGTTTATCCTGTTCCGCTTGGCGGAGTTTCTGAGGATAAGGTATTTTGGCTTTATACTCTTCAACCTTAGATGCTGCAGGTTTATTTCCTATAGAGGCAGGTTGAGAAGCCTTCTTGAGGGAGTTATTATCAGTACTTGCATGTGTCTGATCCCTCACTGGCATTTGAACGCCAGAACTGGACATAGATTAGGCGTTTAACGCCAGATTCTTATCCTTTTCTGGAGTTTGAACGCCAAACTTATTCCTCTCTGGGATCTTACTGTCCTCAGAGGGATTTTGGATAGCAGGTTACTCATCCTCTGTCAGCTGTTCTTTTTTTGGCTTTCTGCTGCTTTGAGTTGAGGTATTTAATGTTTTTCCACTTCTTAATTGAACTGCTTGGCACTCCTCTATTATCTGTTTTGATAACTGCTGTTTTGTCTGATTCAGTTGTGATTCCATATCCTTGTTAGCATTTTTGGTTTCATGTAGCATCTCCTTAAATTCTACTAACTGCCTTGTTATAGAAGATAGTTGCTGATTGAGTTCAGCAACTTGTTCCTGAGGACTAAAGTCAGTTGATACTGCCTTAGCTTCTTCTTTCATGGAGGACTCATTACTTATGTACAGATGCTGATTCCTAGCAACTATATCAATAAGCTCTTGAACCTCTTCAATAGTCTTTCTCAGGTGTATAGATCCACCAGCTGAGTGGTCTAGAGATATCTGAGCTCTTTCTATAAGCCCATAGTAGAAGATGTCTAATTACACCCACTCTGAAAACATTTCAGAGGGGCATTTCCTTAGCATCCCTCTGTACCTCTCCCAGACATTATAAAGGGATTCATCATCCTTTTGTTTAAAGCCTTGGATGTCCAGCCTTAGCTGTGTCCTCCTTTTTGGAGGGAAATATTGATTCAGGAATTTGTCTGATAACTGTTTCCATGTTCTTATGCTTGTTGTGGGTTGGTTATTTAACCACCTTTTAGCTTTATCTTTTATAGCAAACGGAAATAGTAACAGCCTGTATACATCCTGATCTACCTCCTTGTCACGCACTGTGTCAGCAATTTGCAAGAACTGCACCAGAAACTCAGTAGGTTCTTCCTGTGGAAGACCGGAATACTGGCAATTTTGCTGCACCATGACAATGAGTTGAGAATTTAGCTTAAAACTACTTGCTTTGATAGGAGGTATATTGATACTACTCCTGTATGCAGCAGTAATGGGGTTAGCATATGACCCTAGAGTCCTTCTGGACTGTTCATTTCCACTTTTGTCCATGATGGAGAAAGGGAGATGATGTGGATTGTAAATTTTTTTTTTGAAACCAAAAATAAAATAAAATAAAATAAAATAAGTGAAAATTCGAATATAAGTTCAAAAATTTAAAAGGAAATTGAAAACTAAAATAATTAATTAATTAAAAAGATTTGAAAAATAAAGGGTAAGGATTTTCGAAAAATGAAGAGAGAGAAAGTGGTTAGGTAGTTTTGAAATTTAAATTTTTAAATTTGAAAATGAAATTTTGGATTTTAAATTTTTGAAATTTGAAATTTGAATTTTGAAATTTGAAAATTTGAATTTTGAATTTTGAAAAAGTCAACAATATAAGATAAGGATTTGAAAAAGATTTAAATTTTGAAAAGATTTGATTTTTAAGTTTGAAAATTAAATTTTGAAATCTAAATTTTGAAATTTAAATTTTAAAATTTGAAATTTGAAATTTAAAATTTGAAATTTGAATTTTTTGAATTTTGGAATTTAATTTGAAGTTTGAAATTGGAACTTGAAATAAGATAAGATGAGATTTTGAAAAAGGTATGATTTTTTAAAAAGATTTGAATTTTTAAATTTTAAAAATAAGATAAGATAAAATAAAATAAAAATTTTAAAATAAAATCTGAATTTTTAAAAGGAAAATTCGAAAAATCAATTAAAATAAAGGGAAACGATATTTTTGAATTCAACGAGGAAAGAGAAAAACAATAAACTGACACCAAACTTAGAATTTTTAGATCAAAATAAGGAAAACGAGTAAGAAAACTTTGAATATCAAGATGAACACCAAGAACACTTTGAAGATCAAGAAAAAACGAAGAACATGTAATGAAAAATATGAAAAAGAATAACAACATGCAATTAACACCAAACTTAAAACATGAAATTAAACTCAAACAGAGAAACTCAATTATTAGTTTATACAAATTTTCAAAAAAAAATTGAAAAACAAAATAAGGATTCTAAAAAAAAGTTTCAACCAAAAATAATAATAGAAGACACAATTTTAGTGACTCTAAACAAAAGATAAATTTTTCCTAATCTAAGCAACAAAATAAGACGTCAGTTGTCCAAACTCGAACAATCCCCGGCAACGGCGCCAAAAACTTGGTGCACGAATTATAAATCACACTTTTCACAACTCGTACCACTAACCAGCAAGTGCACTTGGTCGTCCAAGTAATACCTTACGTGAGTAAGGGTCGATCCTACGGAGATTGTTGGCTTGAAGCAAGCTATGGTTATTTTGTAATTCTTAGTCAGGAAATTTATAATAAAATGATTAGGTTTATGAAGAGTAAATAGCATAAATTAAATAATACTTGTTATGCAGTAATGGAGAACAGATTGAGGATTTGGAGATGCTCTGTTTTCCGAATCTCTGCTTTCCTACTGTCTTCTTCTTCACACACGCAGGGCTCCTTCCATGGCAAGTTGTATGTTGGTGGATCACCGTTGTCAATGGCTACCATCCGTCCTCTCAGTGAAAATGGTCCAAATGCGCTGTCACCATACGGCTAATCATCTGTGGGTTCTCACTCATGTTGGAATAGGATCCATTGATCCTTTTGCGTCTGTCACTACGCCCATCACTCGTGAGTTTGAAGCTCGTCACAGTCATCCCATCCCAGATCCTACTAGGAATACCACAGACAAGGTTTAGACCTTTTGGATCTCAGGAATGGCCGCCAATAGTCCTAGCCTATACCACGAAGACTCTGATCATGAACCGAGAGGCTAAGAGATATACACTCAATCTAAGGTAGAACGGAAGTGGTTGTCAGGAACACATTCATAGGTTGAAAATGGTGATGAGTGTCACGGATCATCACATTCATCATGGTTAAGTGCGAGTGAATATCTTAGAATAGAGACAAGCGTGATTGAATGGAAAACAGAAGTAATTGCATTAATTCATCGAAACACAGCAGAGCTCCTCACCCCCAACCATGGGGTTTAGAGACTCATGCCGTCAGAAATACAATATGGAATGTATAAAAATGTCATGAGGTGCAAAATAAATCTCTAAAGGTTGTTTAAATACTAAACTAGTAACCTAGGTTTACAGAAAATGAGTAAACTACGATAGATAGTGCAGAAATCCACTTCTGGGGCCCACTTGGTGTGTGCTGGGGCTGAGATTTGAGCTTTACACGTGCCTAGGCTATTTCTGGAGTTAAACGCCAGGTTGTAACCATTTTTAGGCGTTTAACTCCAACTTGTAACCTGCTTCTGGCGTTTAACACCAGAATGGAACATGGAATTGGCGTTAAACGCCAGTTTACGTCATTTATCTTTGAGCAAAGTATAGACTATTAAATATTTCTGGAAATCCCTGGATGTCTACTTTTCAACGCAATTGAGAGCGCGCCAATTGGGCTTCTGTAGCTCCAAAAAATCCATTTCGAGTGCAGGGAGGTCAGAATCCAACAGCATCTGCAGTCCTTTTTCAGCCTCTGAATCAGATTTTTGCTCAGGTCCGTCAATTTCAGCCAGAAATTACCTGAAATCATAGAAAAATACACAAACTCATAGTAAAGTCTAGAAATGTGATTTTTATTTAAAAACTAATAAAAATATAATAAAAAGTGACTAAAATATATTAAAAACTACCTAAAAACAATGCCAAAAAGCGTATAAATTATCCGCTCATCAATCTTCTTGAAGAGGATTTCTTTCTAGGATTGGGAGTGTGTGTATCTTTCCACGAGTTGTCTGTGTATTTCAATGGCTTGGCATCAGCTTTCTAAGGGTTCTTTGGACCATTGAAGGTAATCCTCAACTGCTAGTTCAAGAGATGAAGGTTCAGAGTAATTTTGGTGACATGGATGTATTGTGGTGAAGTTGTGTTGAGGGGTGTGGAATGAGTTGTGTGATTGGTGGGATGACTTGTATGGATCTTGGAGGAAACCTTGTGTTGAGGCATAATCAAGTGATGAAGAACTTTCAAATGAGAAACTGGGAAGTGAGGGTGGATGCTCTTTCATTCCTTGGTGATACTCCCAGCCACAATTAGAATAATGACTTGAATCATTTTATGGTGGTGGAAAGTATCTCATATAATTCTCTTGCTCATCTTGTGTCTCTGAAGCAAATATCCATGAATTGGAGTGCTTAGAATTTGTATTTTCTTGGTGATATTCCCAGCCACCATTAGAGATTGGTGATGGTGGGTAATATCCCATAGAATTTGTTTGATCATAAGATGAGTTGAACTCCATTTAAATTTTGTAAAACACAACACCAAGGAAAATTGAAATTCATATCTCAGAGAGGAATTTCTTAGTGAGGTAATAACTCAAACACCTTGGTTTCAATCTAAAACAGAAAATAAAAATAAAGAAAATGCTTGATCTAGACTTCTCACCCACTTAATCATTGTTGATCTAAATCAATCCCCGGCAACGGCGCCAAAAACTTGATGGGTTGAAAATGAATTCCAACACCTAAAACTCACCGGCAAGTGTACCGGGTCGCATCAAGTAGTAAAACTCACTTAGAGTGAGGTTGATCCCACATGGAGTGATGGATCAAGCAACTTTAGTGGGTGAATAGTTTAGTTAAGCTAACATTGATGATTTGAGTGAAAATTGAAGCAACAGAATGTAAATGACATGTAATTTAAAGTGCAGAAAGTAACATTGCAGAATTTTAAAGTGCAAGAAAGTAAAATAGCTGAAACTTAAATTGCAAGAAAAGTAAATGACTGAAACTTAAAGTACAAGAAACTTAAATTGCTGAATCTAAATTGCTGGGAATCTTATATTGCTTGAAGAATAAAGGATTTGGGGACTGGGATTCAAAATAAAATTGAGCAAAAAAATATAAATTACAGTGAACCAGAGAAATGTAAGATGAAGGAAATTGCAGAAGAACTAAAACAAAATTTAAATTTAGCTCAATTGTGAAATCTAAAGGAGAAATTCAAGATATCAGGAAATCAATGAGACTAAAAAAACAAGTCTAGATCTCAATTCCTTCCTTGATCCAACAGAGAACAATTTGTAGATGCAAAGTAAATGGAACAGCAAATAAAACTTAGATCCAATTCTTAGAACAATTGAGAAGAGAGGTAAAAGATGATTCTTAAACTTAGAATCAGTGAAGCTCTTCAATTTCAATTTAAATTCGAAGAACAGATAGCAAGAGTTGCTTAAGAAATGAAAGTGAAAACAGAAAGCTAAATCCAATTCCCAAATCTTAGAATTATGCAGAGAAAACAAAGATGAATTACAGATCAATGATTAAAATAGAATTCCTTCAATCTTTATCTACAATTCAAAAACAGAAAGCAAGAAATGCAAAAGTAAGAACCAGGAGGAGAGAACTCAGCTCTCAATCCCAATTCACAGCTAAAATTTTAAAAGTCAGCTCTCTATTCTACTTGCTCCCTCTTGGAGCCAGCCTCCTCACAAAGATGAAAATGATGCGTTATATAGGCTTTACAAAATGAAAATAAAAATGAAATTGAAAACAAATTAAAATTCAAATGAAAATCCTAATCTAACTGATCCTTGTGCCTTTGAGTTATGATAATGGGCTTTGCTTACTTTGTATTTGAAGAAGAGTGGATTGATTTGGATTTGGCCTTTTCAAATTGGTGAAGAATTGGCTACCAATTGGTTTTTAATTGAAATTGAACCAAGGCCACCTCCCAGGGGAGCGCTTGGTTATCTAATCCAACAGAGCGCTCAGTACTTGTTTCTTTGGGCTCATAGTGCTTAGTTGTCTATTCCAACTTAGCGCCCTTGCCTTGAGTGTGGGACTCCTCTTCGAGACTTTGCTGAGGCCACCTTGGCCCCTCAATTTGTGAAACTAGTGCTCAGTTAACAAGGTTAATGCAGCATTCCAAGCTTTGGGTGGAAGCTCCCTTGTTCGAATCCCAGTGAAACCAATTTGGTGCCCCTCTCCTTGTATTTTCTTTGAATGAGGCACGATAAACTTAACTTAAGTTAACTGAGGGCTCCTTATGTCTTGTTCCCTTGGTCTCCACTTCGAATCTTGGCTCTCCCAATTTTGCAAATTTCCTTGCACACTAATAGCGCTACTTTGCTTTGGAGAGAAGCTCCCACTTCTAGCCTTGCTGGTTGCATTTTGTGGTTGATTTTTGGGCCTTAAAGATTCCTTTTACTTGTACTCCAATTTTATGCCAAATATAGATTGCTATATATCGTTGGAAAGCTCTGAATGTCAACTTTCCAACGCAACTGGAATCGCATCAATTCGACATCTGTAGCTCAAGTTATGGCCCTTTGAAGGAGGCATGGTCATGTTGTCACAAGGCTTTATAAAAGCCCAAAGAAGTTAAGTTAACTTTTTTTTAACTGAGCGCTCTCTTCAAATTGAGCGCTGGTGCCTTGTTGAGCGCTACTTGGTCATGGGCCACGCTTTTAAAAGTGTGGCCTAAGGCATCAAAGTGTGTTCTAGCTTTAAAGTGTGCCCCAAAACTCTTCTTTTCTCTTTTTTAGCTTATTTTGTGCTTTTTTTGCTTTTTATTCTTCTTATTTCCTACAAAGTTTATAAAATCAAAAGATCAAGGAAATATTCTATTTAAGCACAAAAGAATGCAATATTTAGGCACTAATCATAAATTTCTTGTATGAAAAAGCATAGAAAAACATGACATGATGACATGTCATCAATGATCCTCTCGGATAAAAAATACCAGGTACGATCTCTGCACGGCTAATCAACTATCGGATTTCCCGTCTCGGATGAAAAATACTAGGTACAGCTACCGCACGGCTAATCATCTGTCGATTCTCACTAGCGTTGGAATAGGACCCTTATCCTTTTGCACACTGTCACTGCGCCCAACATTCGCAAGTTTGAAGCTCATCATAGTCATCCCTTCCCAGATCCTACTCGGAATATCACAGACAAGGTTAAGACTTTCTTGATCTCAGGAATGGCTGCCAATGGTTCTAGCCAATACCACGAAGGTTCTAATCTCATATTCGGATGCTCTATTGTCAGGAAAGATAATGCGAATCATTGATTAGAGACCCAAGAGAATATACTCCGGCTGTCGTCCATTGACCACATTGAACATCATGTAGACTGCTTGTGGTTGTTAGGCACGCGGATCTTGGCTAAGCGAGTAACGAAGATTGGGTGATTGTCACGGGTTACCCCTTCATTCTGACTTAACTGAATTAAGTACGAGAGTATATCATGGAGAAGAAGTAGGCGTGAATTGAAAGAAAAACAATAGTACTTGCATTAATTCATGAAGAACAGCAGAGCTCCGCACCTTAATTTATGAGGTGTACAAATTCCACCGTAGAAAATATATAAGAGAAAATAGTCTAGGCATGGCCGTGTGGTCAGCCTCCAAGTCTAAGTCTCTGATCTAAAAATTGATCAAAAGATATGAATACAATAGTAAAAAGTGCTATTTATACTCAACTAGTTACTAGGGTTTACAGAAAATAAGTAACTAAGTGCAGATAGTGCAGAAATCCACTTCCGGGGCCCACTTGGTGTGTGCTTGGGCTGAGCATTGAAGCTTTCACGTACATAGGCCATTCTTGGAGTTAAACGCCAGCTTGGGTGCCAATTTGGGCGTTTAACTCCAGTTCTGGTGCCAGTTTGGGCATTTTACTCCAGAAAAGGTTCTCTGGCCGGCGTTTAGACGCCAGTTTGGGCCATCAAATCTTGGGAAAAGTATGGACTAGTATACATTGCTGGAAGTCCCAAGATGTCTACTTTCAACACAATTGAGAGCGCACCAATTGGGCTTCTGTAGCTCCAGAAAATCCATTTTGAGTGCAGGAAGGTCGAAATCCAACATCTTCTGCAGTCCTTTTTCAGCCTCTGAATTAGATTTTTGCTCAGGTCCCTCAATTTCAGCCAAAAAATACCTGAAATCACAGAAAAATATAAAAACTCATAGTAAAGTCCAGAAATGTGATCTTTGCATAGAAACTAATAAAAATATAATAAAAAGTAACTAAAACATACTAAAAACTATGTAAAAACAATGCCAAAAATGGTATAAATTATCCACTCATCAGTATTAAACTGGGTATATATGTGTTATAAATGTGTATTAGGTTGTGAATAAATTATTGGTGCTTGGAATTGTGGATATTGGAACATGGAGGAAGATGAGCCTAATGGTTATTGAATTTTGGAAGGGCTATATTTGTTTTAAATAAATTGCCTTGATCATTACGTGGGAATTGGCCAAGGTATGTTTTAGGTTTCTTGCATTTAATATATAATATTCTGTGAAAACTTAGGATAGATGACAATAGGATAAATTGGAATACAGGTGTATGTTTAATGTTTAGTAATTTGTTATTGAATATACTTGGTTGGTGTTTGTCGATAATTAGTAATTGATTATGGATGGTAGTTGTTGTTATGTTGATTTGGAAGGAAACATGGTTGAATGTTGTTATGTTTGATTAAGTTTGGTTAGTGCTTGTAGATAGTTGGTAATTTAAATATGTGGTGGAGATTATTATTGATGTTGATATTGGAAGAAAATGTTGTTGATTGGTTGTTTACATGCTTACAAGAACATTGAATGGAAGCTTGAAGGAATTGTTGAGAAATGAAATTGTTTCTTAATAAATGGTGTAAAGTTGTGTTGAGTCTTTCTATTGGTATATGGTGTTAGATTTGGCATATTTAACAAGGAATGGAATGGAGTTTTGATTGAAAATTAAGGTTTGAATATTTTTGCAAAGGTTGATTTTTGGCCAAATTTTGGCGAGGCATAACTTGGCTTCCGGACCTTCAATTTGTTCCTAACTTGTTTTAAAATGAAAATTGCGTTCGTGATGTTTATGCCGTTTGAAGAACTGAAGGAAAACAATTTAAAACGATTGAGTTATGCCCATCGGAAGTTTGGATGATAAATATGTGGTTATGCTGCTGAGATTTGCAAGGTTTGCAGCTCTCTGGTAATCTGCTTCTGCTTTTAAAAAGGACGTACGTCCACGCGTACGCGTGGCACCTGTTCCGGCAAACATGATTTTTAAGGTTTTTAAAACCTATTTCAAACTACTAAACCTCTATTTTCATTCCATTGCTCATAAATAATAGTGTTAAACCTGATAATCAGATGAAGTTAGGAAATGAGGATAACTTGAAGGTGAAGTAAAGTTGAAAAGTGATGAATTGATTATGAGATGTTACGGATAAGTCATATATGTTACTTGACTGGATATTCTGATGAAAGATTACGTACAAAATTTGGCTTGATTGATTTAATGATCTGAGATACGAGATTCCCTAGATAAAGTGTCGTGGCTTGCCACCATGTGTACCAGGTTGAAAGCTCGATACTCTATTGACCCTACGATGTAAGTGTGACCGGGCACTATAAATTCCCAGGAATGTAACCCCGTTGAGCAATATTGATTATTTGAGAAAAAGCTATGCATAGAGTCTTGGGGATGCACGTCAGGGGACAGTCTAAGGTTTTCGGACTTGTCGGGTTGGCTGGATAACCGACAGATGAGCCTTATCAGCCATAGGAGAAGCATGCATCATATGCATACTAATTGGGTGTGCCTAAGTGTACTTGCCATGCTAAATGTATATGTGTTACCTGCAGTATTTGTAACATTCTTGTACTTGTCTTTATCTGCTTATTTGTCTGTGAAATGCTGACGGAGATGGAGGTGTGGAGGAATATCAGTATGGGACTTAGATGTTAAGGTTAAGTTAAGTTAGGTTTAGATACTCTTAGAAAACCACCTTTTTATGCCTCCTGTTTAATACTTTAAGCTCTATAATCTGAGTGTCGGCGTTCTAGGATTGCCTCTGGCATTCACAGGGCCTTATATATTATGTGTGTGGCACCTTTACCATACTGAGAACCTCCAGTTCTCATTCCATACTATGTTGTTGTTTTTCTGATGCAGGTCAAGAGGCGTCTCATTAGGCGCCTGGGCTCCTGAAGCAAAGTGGTTACTGGGCTATTTTGTTATACAGTGATGTATGTATATATATGTACCTAGCTTACTCTCCACATAACTTGTTCTTTTTATCCTCTTAGAAGTTTATGGAGAGACAGGATTTTGTTTATGTACATTTGGGTTTTGGATATGTATATATATATGTGTGTGTGTGTGTGTGTGATGAGCGGATAATTTATACGCTTTTTGGCATTGTTTTTACATAGTTTTTAGTATTATTTAGTTAGTTTTTAGTATATTTTTATTAGTTTTTAAATAAAATTCACATTTATGGACTTTACTATGATTTTTTTGTTTTTCTGTGATTTCAGGTCATTTCTGGCTGAAATTGAGGGACTTGAGCAAAATTCAGATTCAGAGGTTGAAGAAGGACTGCAGATGCTGTTGGATTCTGACCTCCCTGCACTCAAAGTGGATTTTCTGGAGCTACAGAATTCCAAATGGCGCGCTCTTAATTGTGTTGGAAAGTAGACATCCAGGGCTTTCCGGCAATATATAATAGTACATACTTTGCCCGAGTTTAGAGGATGCAAACTGGCGTTCAACGCCAGTTCCATGCTGCATTCTGGAGTTAAACGCCAGAAACAGGTTGCAAAGTGGAGTTAAACGCCAAAAACAGGTTACAAACTGGCGTTCAACTCCAAGAGAAGCCTCTACACGTGTAAAGCTCAATGCTCAGCCCAAGCACACACCAAGTGGGCCCCGGAAGTGAATTTCTGCATCATTTACTCATTTCTGTAAACCCTAGTAACTAGTTTAGCATAAATAGGACTTTTTACTAATGTATTTACATCTTTGGATAATTTTTTGATCCTTTGATCACGTTTTGGGGGCTGGCCATTCGGCCATGCCTGGACCTTGTCACTTATGTATTTTCAACGGTAGAGTTTCTACACTCCATAGATTAAGGTGTGGAGCTCTGCTGTTCCTCATGAATTAATACAAAATACTACTGTTTTTCTATTCAATTCAATCTTATTCCTTCTCTAAGATATCCATTCGCACACAAGAACATGATGAATGTGATGATTATGTGACGCTCATCATCATTCTCACTTATGAACACGTGCCTGACAAACACTTCCGTTCTACATGCAAACAAGCTAGAATGAGTATCTCTTAGATATCTAATACAGAGGACCGAGTCCGAGATATTAGAATCTTTGTGGTATAAGTTAGAACCCATGGACGGCCATTCTTGAGATCCAGAAAGTCTAAACCTTGTCTTTGGTATTCCGAGTAGGATCTGGGAAGGGATGGCTGTGACGAGCTTCAAACTCGCGAGTGCTGGGCGTAGTGACAGACGCAAAAGGATAGTAAATCCTATTCCAGTATGATCGAGAACCAACAGATGATTAGCCATGCAGTGACAGCACATTGGACCATTTTCACAGAGAGGATGGGATGTAGCCATTGACAACGGTGATGCCCTACATACAGCTTGCCATGGAAAGGAGTAGGAATGATTGGATGAAGACAGCAGGAAAGCAGAGGTTCAGAAGAACGAAAGGCATCTCTATACGCTTATCTGAAATTCTCACCAATGAATTACATAAGTATCTCTATCCTAGTTTATGTTTTATTTATCTTTTAATTATTAAAACTCTATAACCTTTTGAATCCGCGTGACTGAGATTTACAAAGTAACCATAGCTTGCTTCAAGCCGACAATCTCCGTGGGATCGACCCTTACTCACGTAAGGTTTATTACTTGGACGACCCAGTGCACTTGCTGGTTAGTTGTGCAAAGTTGTGAGCAAGAACTAAGATTATGAACGTGCGTACTGACTTTTTAGCGCCGTTACCAAGGAATGGAACAATCACGATTTCGTGCACCAAGTTTTTGGCGCCGTTGCCGGGGATTGTTCGAGTTTGGACAACTGACGGTTCATCTTGTTGCTCAGATTAGGTAATTTTATTTTAATTTTAAGTTTTTTATTTCTAATTTTCGAAAAATACATAAAAAATGATTAAATAAATAAATATTTCTTCTTTTTCGTTTTTCCAAAATAATTTTCAAAAAAATCCAAAAAAAATTTATAAAATCATAAAAACCAAAAAAAAAATCAAAAATAATTTTGTGTTTCTTGTTTGAGTCTAGAGTCAAGTTTTAAGTTTGGTGTCAATTGCATCTTTTTGATTTTCTAAAAAAAAAATTTATTTTCAAAAATTTCATGCATTGCATTCTTCATGATCTTCAAGTTGTTCTTGGCCAGTCTTCTTGTTTGATCTTCATATTTTCTTGTTTTGTGTCTTTTCTAGTTTTTCATATGCATTTTCAATTTCTTAGTGTCTGAATATTAAAAATTTCTAAGTTTGGTGTCTTGCATGTTTTCTTTTCTTGAAAATTTTTCAAAAATAAGTTCTTGGTGTTCATCTTGACATTCAAGGTGTTCTTGGTGTTCATCTTGACATTCAAAGTGTTCTTGCATGCATCAATTGTTTTGATCCAAAATTTTCATGCATTGAGTCTTTTTTATGTTTTTCTCTTTCATCATTAAAAATTCAAAAATCAAAAAAATATCTTTCCCTTTTTCTTCTCATCAAATTCGAAAATTTGAGTTGACTTTTTCAAAACTTTTTAAAATTTAGTTGTTTCTTATGAGTCAAATCAAATTTTCAATTTAAAAATTCTATCTTTTTCAAATCCTTTCAAAAAAATTCAAATCTTTCTCATTTTTCTTTTATGATTTTTGAAAATTTCAAAATAATTTTCAAAAATCTTTTTCTTATTTTTGTTTCATATTTTCGAATTTAATGCTAACAATTAATGTGATTGATTCAAAATTTTTAAGTTTGTTACTTGCCTAGTAAGAAAGGTTCAATCTTTAAACTCTAGAATCATATCTTTTTAGTTTCTTGTTAGTCAAGTAATCAACTTTAATTTTCAAAATCAAATCTTTTTAAATTTCCTTTTCAAATCTTTTTCAAAATAATTTTCAATCACATCTTTTTCAAAATCAATTTCAAAATCTTTTCTAACTTCTTTTCTAACTTCTTATCTTTTAAAAAATTAAGTTTCAAATCTTTTTCAATCAATATTATCTTTTTGTTTGATTCTTATCTTTTTCAAAACTACCTAACTAATTCTCTCTCTAATTTTCGAAAATCACCTTCCTCTTTTTCAAAATTCCCTTTTTTTTAACTAATTTTTTTAATTTTTAATTTAATTTGATTTCAATTTTAATTTTCGAAATTTAACTTTAAATTTTATTTTTTAATTTAATTAATTTTCGAAAATCCCTCTCTCTCATCTCCTTCTATTTATTTATTCATCTACTAATACTTCTCTTCCACCCAAAATTCGAACCCCATCTTCCTCTCCGTGTTCGAATTTTACCTCTTCTCCTTCTTACATTCTTCTCTTCTTATACTTGCATAAGGAATATCTATACTGTGACATAGAGGATTCCATATTTTCTTTTCTGTTTTCTTCTTTTTCATATGAGCAGGAACAAGGATAAGAACATTCTTGTTGAGGCTAATTCTGAACCTGAAAGAACTCTGAAGAGGAAGATAAGGGTAGCTAAAGCACAACTCTCTAGAGAAAATCTGACAGAAATTTTCGAAAAAGAAGGAGACATGGCCGAAAATAATAACAATGCAAGGAAGATGCTTGGTGACTTTACTGCACCAAATTCCAATTTACATGGAAGAAGCATCTCAATTCCTGCCATTGGAGCAAATAACTTTGAGCTTAAACCTCAATTAGTTTCTCTGATGCAACAGAACTGTAAGTTTCATGGACTTCCATCTGAAGATCCTTTTTAGTTCTTAACTGAATTCTTGCAGATCTGTGATACTGTTAAGACCAATGGGGTTGATTCCGAGGTCTACAGGCTTATGCTTTTCCCATTTGCTGTAAGAGACAGAGCTAGAATATGGTTGGACTCTCAACCTAAGGATAGCCTGAACTCTTGGGAAAAGTTGGTCACGGCTTTCTTAGCCAAGTTCTTTCCTCCTCAAAAGCTTAGTAAGCTTAGAGTGGATGTTCAAACCTTCAAACAGAAAGAAGGTGAATCCCTCTATGAAGCTTGGGAGAGATACAAGGAACTGACCAAAATATGTCCTTCTGACATGCTTTCAGAATGGACCATCCTGGATATATTCTATGATGGTCTCTCTGAGCTATCAGAGATGTTACTGGACCATTCTGCAGGTGGATCCATTCACCTAAAGAAACCGCCTGCAAAAGCTCAATAACTCATTGACATGGTTGCAAATAACCAGTTCATGTACACTTCTGAAAGGAATCCTGTGAATAATGGGACGCCTATGAGGAAGGGAGTTCTTGAAATTGATACTCTGAATGCCATATTGGCTCAGAATAAAATATTGACTCAGCAAGTCAATATGATCTCTTAGAGTTTGAATGGATTGAAGGAATCATCCAACAATACTAAAGAAGCATCTTCTAAAGAAGAAGCTTCTGATCCTGAGAACCCTGCAATATCAGAGGTGAATTACATGGGTGAACCCTATGGAAACACCTATAATCCCTCATGGAGGAATCATCCAAATTTCTCATAGAAGGATCAACAAAAGCCTCAACAAGGCTTTAATAATGGTGGAAGAAATAGGTTTAGCAATAGCAAGCCTTTTCCATCATCCACTCAGCAACAGATAGAGAATTCTGAGCAGAATCCATCTAGCTTAGCAAATATAGTCTCTGATCTATCTAAGGCCAATTTAAGTTTCATGAATGAAACAAGGTCCTCCATTAGAAATATTGAGGCACAAGTGGGTCAGCTGAGTAAAAGAGTCACTGAAACTCCTCCTAGTACTCTCCCAAGCAATACAGAAGAGAATCCAAAAAGAGAGTGCAAGGCCATTGATTTAACCATCATGGCCGAACCTACAAGGGAGGGAGAGGACGTCAATCCCAGTGAGGAAGACCTCCTGGGACGTCCAGTGATCAACAAGGAGTTTCCCTCTGAGGAACCAAAGGAATTTGAGGCTCATCTAGAGACCATAGAGATTCCATTGAACCTCCTTATGCCCTTCATGAACTCTGATGAGTATTTTTCTTCTGAAGAGAATTAGGATGTTACTGAAGAGCAAGTTGCCATGTATCTTGGTGCAATCATGAGGCTGAATGCCAAATTATTTGGTAATGAGACTTGGGAAGATGAACCTCCCTTGCTCATCAATAAACTGAGTGATCTGGATCAACTAACATTGCTTCAGAAGAAACATGATCCTGGAAAGTTCTTAATACCTTGTACCATAGGCACCATGACCTTTGAGAAGGCTCTATGTGACCTTGGGTCAGGGACAAACCTCATGCCACTCTCTGTAATGGAGAAACTGGAAATCTTTGAGGTGCAAGCTGCCAGAATCTCATTGGAGATGGCAGACAACTCAAGAAAATAGGCTTATGGACAAGTAGAGGACGTATTAGTAAAGGTTAAAGGCCTTTACATCTCTGCTGATTTTATAATCCTGGATACTGGGAAGGATGAGGATGAATCCATCATCCTTGAAAGACCCTTCCTGGCCACAGCAAGAGCTGTGATTGATGTGGACAGAGGAGAATTGATCCTTCAACTGAATGAGGACAACTTTGTGTTTAATACTCAAGGATCTCCTTCTGTAACCATGGAGAGGAAGCATAAAAAGCTTCTCTCACTGCAGAGACAACCAAAGCCCCCAAAGTCAAAGTCTAAGTTTGGTGTTGGGAGGCCGCAACCAAACTCTAAGTTTGGTGTTGAACCCCCACATTCAAACTCTAAGTTTGGTGTTGGGAGGTTCCAACCTTGCTCTGATTATCTGTGAGGCTCCATGAAGGCTCACTGTCAAGCTATTGACATTAAAGAAGCGCTTGTTGGGAGGCAACCCAATGTTATCTAATTATATTTATTTATTTTCCATTGCTATTTTATGTTTTCTTTAGGTTGATGATCATGTGAAGTCACAAAAACTACTGAAAAATCAAAAACAGAATGAAAAATAACATTGAAAACAGCACACCCTGGAGGAGAGCAATCTGGCATTTAAACGCCAGAAACAAGCATCTGTCTGGCATTTAACGCCAGAAACAGGCACCAAGCTGGCGTTTAACGCCAGAAACAAGCATCTGCCTGGTGTTAAACGCCAGAAACAGGCTATATTTGGGCGTTTAACGCCAGAAACAAGCAGCAGTCTGGCGTTAAATGCCAGGATTGCACTGCAAGGGCATTTTACACGCCTAATTGGAGCAGGGATGTTAAGTCCTTGACCCCACTTGATCTGTGGACTCCACAGGATCCCCACCTCTTCTTCTCTCCTCTTTACACCTTTCCACAACATTCTTCCCTAAAATAACCTCCACCAATCATCTCCAATTCCTCTCCAAAACCATCATACACCCACCTACACCCACCCAATCAAAATTCAAACCATCACTCCTTTATTTCCACACATCATAACCACCTTAAACCCCCAGTGGCCGAACCATTCACACACCTCCATCTCCTCCATTTTATTCTTCTTCTACTACTTCCTTTCTTCTTTTCCTCGGGGACGAGCAAACCTTTTAAGTTTGATGTGATAAAAGCATTGCTTTTTGTTTTTCCATAACCATTTATGACACCTAAGGCCAGAGAAACCTCTAGAAAGAGGAAAGGGAAGGCAAAAGCTTGAACCTCTGAGTCATGGGAGATAGAGAGATTCATCTCAAAAGCTCATCACTAAGAAAAGGATGGAGCAAACAAGAGAGTCCACTTATGGACCTCAACAAGAACATGAGGAAATTCCTCACCATGAAATCCCTGAGATGCCTCAAGGGATGCACTTCCTTCCACAAAACTATTGGGAGCAAATCAACACCTCCTTAGGAGAATTAAGCTCCAACATGGGACAACTAAGGGTGGAGCACCAAGAGCACTCCATCATCCTCCATGAAATTAGAGAAGATCAAAGAGCTATGAGGGAGGAGCAACAAAGACAAGGAAGAGACATAGAGGAGCTCAAGAGCACCATTGGTTCTTCAAGAAGAGGAATACAACACCCTCACTAAGGTGGACGCATTCCTTAATCTCCTTGTTCTTATTTTTCTATTTTTCGGTTTCCATGCTTCATGTTTAATTATGTTTATGTCTTTACTAGATGATCATTAGTGTTTAAGTGTCTATATCTTAAAGCTATGAATGTCCTATGACTCCATCACCTCTCTTAAATGAAAACTGTTTTAAAAACAAAAGAACAAGAAGTACAGGGTTTCGAATTCATCCTTGAAACTAGTTTAATTATTTTGATGTGGTGACAATACTTTTTGTTTTCTGAATGAATGCTTGAACAGTGCATACGTCTTTTGAAGTTGATGTTTATGAATGTTAAATATGTTGGCTCTTGAAAGAATGATGAACAGGAGAAATGTTATTTGATAATCTGAAAAATCATGAAAATGATTCTTGAAGCAAGAAAAAGCAGTGAATACAAAAGCTTGCAGAAAAAAAAGAGACAAAAGAAAAAATGGCGACGTTACCAAGGAATGGAGCAATCACGATTTCGTGCACTAGTGTGTGTGTGTGAGTGTGTGAGTGTGTGTGTGAGTGTGTGTGTGTGTGTGTGTGTGTGTGTGTGTGTGTGTGTGTGTGTAAGTATTCTCCGGCCAGTCTTGACTTCGCAGGCTGAGTTAGGAGCTTGTTATTTTGTATCTTTGGCTCTCTATTCCTACTTTTATTATTTTATGTTTGATAGATATAGTTTTCTTCACACGCAAGTTATTCCATTTCCAGAGCGTTACGCTTTTTATTCGCGATTTTTATTTCCTCTATTTTTCAAGGCTCCTAGTTTATTATATTGTTTCTACTATTATTTGTACATATTTTATTTTAGAGGTCCTAGTGCCTCACCACCTATGTGTTACTGATGACAAGTCATCTTAGGGTAGTTTCACAAGCCTATTTCATTAGTTTTCACTTGGTTTTCATGCATTTTTAGGCAATAAGTAAGTGTTTGAGTGAGAATTTCATGCTTGACTTGATTCAATCAAACATTGGTAATTTTATGCATTTTTCATTAGATTTCTTGTAAGATTTAGTTGATAATATGAATGATGCAAGATTTGATGATTATGCCAAGGCTTTGATGTATTTTTTTGGTTGATGACAGGTGAAAAGATAAAGGAGAAGGAGCAATAAAAGCACTAAAAGAAGAATCACAATCCCAAGGTGGAAAAAGAGTGGAAACAGACTTAAGGAGGAGCAAAGAGGATTTGCAATCCTGACCTCTTTATACTCCAACAAGAATAACTAGAGCTACAAAACTCCAAATGAGGTGACTCTAGTGGCATTGGAAAGTAGGAATTCAGAGATTTCCAAACATATATGGAACTGCATGGTGGACACTAAATCTGATGGAGAAAACTTACCCCAAAAGTGCAAAGATGAACATACTATCAACCTGCAGTAAGGCCAGCTAACCTCTTCACATTCCAAGGAGGATAACTTGAGCTGTAGAGCTTCGAATGATGTGCTCTCAAATGCATTGGAAAGTAGACATCCAGATATTTCCAACGATATATATTAGTATGGGGTGAACATTAAGTTTGGGTCTCAAAAGCTGGTGTTAACTTTGGCCTCTAACGCAGCGTTCACTAAGTGAACGCCACGTTCACTAAATTGAACGTTTTCGGCCTCCAAAGCAGCGTGACCATGCCTTCTTCAAAGGACCATAACTTGAGCTACATATGTCCAATTGATGCGCTTCCAGTTGCGTTGGAAAGCTGACATTCAGAGATTTCCAAGATGTATAACAATCTATATTTTGCATGAAATTGAAGCACAAGTTATAGGCATCTTTAAGGCCCAAAAACCAACCAAGGAAGGCTCAGCAAAAAGGGTAGCGTTCAAAAAGTGAACGCCACGTTCACTAAGTGAATGTTTTCGGGCATAATGGGCCATGGGAGCAAGGCGCACGAGTAAAGCACACAAAGGAAGCAACCAAAGGAAGCTAGCGTTCAAAAAATTGAACACCACGTTCACTAAAGTGAATGTTTTCGAAGAGAGAGCCAAGGAAAGAATAGCGCGCACTAAGAAGAGCCACCCACAAGGAACTACGTTCAATAAGTGAACGTGAAGTTCACTAAGTGAACGCTAGCAACCAAGGCACACCAAGGGAGCACCAAAGGCATGCCTTGGAAAAGTAAACTGGGTGTTCACTTTCCAAACGGTGTGCTTCCCTGGGAGGGAACCAAATGCACCCAGACCCATGCCACTTGAACCAAGCCATCCAGATCCACTCTTCTTCAAATCCAAAGCAAGTAAAGCCCATTATCATCACTCAAAGGCACAAGAAATAGTTAGAATAAGAATTTCATTTAAATTGTAATTTGTTTTCAATTTCAATTTCATTTTTATTTTGTAAAGCCTATATAAAGGCATCAATTTCAATTCATCAAAAAAAGGCTGGCTCTGCTAGAGAGCAATAGGAGTATGAGTAGGATAGAATAGAACACTCTCTACATTTCAGAATTCAATTTAGCTTTATGCAATTTCCATTTCTTACACCTCTCTACTACAATATCTTCTTCTGCAATTTTTCAATTTAGTTTACATTGAGCTTGAGTTTAAATTTTTTGTTCCCATTGCTTCCAATTTACTTTCATGCAATTTTAATCTTCTTTAATTGCTCTGAGTTCTGATTTACTGCTTTTATTTAATTTTCCAGCACTCAGCCCCCTTTACATTTGATGCAATTTACATTCCTTGTTCTTTAAGGTTCTGTTATTTAGTTCCTGCAAGTTAGATCTGATGCAATTTTACTTTTTTGTAATTTAAGCTTTAGCTAATTTACATTCTGCACTTCACTTTCACTGTAATTTACTTTCTGTATTTTAAAATTCCTTACAATTTCCTTTTTGTCGCTTCAATTTCATCCAATTCAACTCTGTTAGCTTGACTAAACTAATCACCTCACTAAAGTTGCTTGATCCATCAATCCCTGTGGGATCGACCTCACTTTTGTGAGTTATTACTACTTGATGCGACCCGGTACACTTGTCGGTGAGTTTTGTGTGGAATCGTTTTTCCCTCATCAGTTACATCCTAGGTGTAATACTCTGTGTAGTAGGGTGTTACATTATGGTATCAGAGCAGTTCGTTCCTGTAGAGCCTGAGAAATGGACTGATTATGCTTTTGAGCATACTCTATGTGAGACTATGTGCTACTTAGGATATCAGACTGGTATGTGTAGCATACGTGTTCGTGAGCATGCATTTGGGACTTAAAAGTATTAATCTTGAGATGTTGAGACTGATCACCTTAATATCAATTATTTGGTGTGAATAAGAACCAAATAGCGTCTCATGGGCGCGGTCATGGGCGTAATCAAGGTCGAGGATAGAGAGGTAACGAGATAACTATACCGATGGACAGTTTGACTAACTTCGGGACCGCCATGACGAGTGCTGTTACTGCCATTGGTGCTGTTGCTACTATGACCAGTCGAGCGATGGATAGGATGGATCCACAAGCTTGAATTGGCAATGATGGTGGAAATAAACGTGAAGGCAAGAATAATGCCCCAAGTGCAATAGTACCATTGGAGATAATGGGTTATCCAAAGTTAACTAATATAGGTCAGACAACGGGAGAAACCTCCAGAAGAAATGTGTTGGCAAGGAATAATTGCTGGGAATATTTTACAGAGAAAAAGGAAAAAGAGACAAAGATTACACTTAGTAGCAAAAATTTCAAGAGGGGTTATTTTGTTACTTCACGCTCTCAACGCCAAAACAATGACCGAAGGAACGACAACCGTCCGAATCTAAATTCAGATAGGGAAACTAGTACTCGACCGGAAGACTTAAGATGCCCAAGATGCAATAAGTACCATCTGAACAGACCATGCAGAGCTGGGCTAGGTGTATGCTACAAGTGCGGGAAGCCGGGGCATATGGCTCGAGACTGTTCACACAGAAATGCTGGGATGCAGCCGAATCTGATTTCCAGACCTAAGGTAATCATAAACTGGTAGTTGAATTTTGAACTTCCTTGTATATCGTTAATATGTGATATTCATTCGTAATATATGACGCGTGTTGATAAACGTGAAGCCTAAGTCGATGATAGGTCGAAGGCTGTTAGTTGTTAAGGCGGGGTAATATTTAGTTAACTTAGAAGGGTGAACTAGTTTGGAGTGTAGTTAGGTTTAAAATAGATAAGGGTTAGAGATGAAGATATTCTGAAAACTGCTTTTATAACCCATTATGGTCATTATGAGTATGCGGTGATGTCTTTTGGATTGACTAATGCTCCAGCAGTATTCATAGATTACATGAACAGGATTATCCGGCCATACCTAGATAAGTTTATCATTGTCTTCATTGATGATATTCTTGTTTACTCTAAGACTGAGGAGGAGCATGCTGATCATTTGCGAACTGTGCTGCAAATTCTGAGAGACAGGAAGTTATATGTGAAGTTATCTAAATGCGAATTCTGGAAGAGTGAGGTGAAGTTCCTTGGTCACGTGGTGAGTAAGCAGGGAATAATTGTGGATCCTGCTAAGGTGGAAGCAGTAATGAACTGAGAGCGACCAACTTTGGTGACAGAGATCAGGAGTTTCCTAGGTTTGGCGGGGTATTATCAGAGATTCATTGAGGGATTTTCGCAGCTCGCCTTACCTTTAACTAAGTTGACTAGGAAGGATACGCCTTTTGTTTAGACGTCAGAGTGTGAGGAGAGTTTTCAAGTATTGAATCACAGGTGGACTATTACATCCATGTTGGTATTGCCTGAACCAAGTGAACCGTTTGAAGTGTACTATGATGCATCACTAAAGGGTTTAGGGTGCATTCTAATGCAGCACCGGAATATTGTAGCATATGCTTCACGGCAATTAAGGCCGTATGAGATGAACTATACGACTCACGACTTAGAATTTACTGCTATTGTGTTTGCTTTGAAAATCTGGAGGCATTATCTCTGTGGTGTCAAGTTCTACATTTTCTTAGACCATAAGATTTTGAACTATCTTTTTGAGCAGAAGGACTTAAATATGCGTCAAAGGAGATGGATGGAGCTTCTGAAAGATTATGATTTTGAATTGAATTACCATCTAGGAAAAGTGAACGTTGTGGCGGACGCCTTGAGTCGGAAATCCTTATATGCAGCTTGGATGATGTTGCGAGAAGAAGAGATACTAAAGGCATTTCAAGGTTTGAACTTAGGAGTTAGAAAAGAATCTGGAATTCTGTATATGAGTCAGTTGCAGATCTCAAGTAATTTTAAATCAGAACTTCTGAAGGCTCATCGAGATATTGAAGCGTTACGTAAGATATTGCCAGCAGTTGAACAGGGAAAATAGTGGAAAGTTTTAGAAGGTCAGGATGGTTTATGGAGATTCAAGAACCGGATTGTTGTGCCAGATGTCGGAGACCTACAATAGAGTATCTTGAAGGAAACTCATAAGAGTGAGTTCTCAATTCATCGAGGGAGTACCAAGATGTATCAGGATCTAAAAAAGATGTTTTGGTGGCCAGGGATGAAGAAAGATGTAGCATTGCATGTATCTAAATGTTTAATATGTCAGAAGGTTAAGATTGAGCATCAGAGACCATCAAGAACCCTTCAACCTTTGGAGATTCCACAATGGAATTGGGAGAGTATAGGTTTGCCTAGAACCGGTCTGGCTGTGACGCTATTTGGGTGGTTGTGGATCAACTGACAAAATCAGCTCATTTTTTTCCCATTCGAATAAGTTGTACAATGGAAGAATTAGCTCGAATGTATATCAAAGAGATTGTCAGATTGCACGGCATGCCTTCTACCATTATATCTGATAGAGATCCTCGTTTCACATCAAGATTCTGGGGAGCTCTTCAACGTGCATTTGGAACTCAGTTGAGTTTAAGTACTGCATATCACCCTCAGACGGATGGACAATCAGAGAGAACTATTCAGATCTTGGAGGATATGTTAAGGGCTTGTGTCTTGGACCAGTCGGAGATCTGGGATCGGTATATGCCATTAGTGGAGTTTGTTTATAACAATAGCTACCATGCAAGCACCGGAATGGCTCCATATGTGACTCTGTATGACAGAAAATGTCAATCTCCACTATGTTGGTATAGAACTGGAGAAAGAAGTTTGTTAGAGTCTGAGATGATAGCTGAAACTACTGAGCAGATGATGAAGATTCATAGCCGAATGCTTATAGCCCAAAGCCGTCAGAAGAGCTATGCTGATCTAAGGCGAAAGCCTTTGGGGTTTGAAGAAGGGGAGCATGTCTTTCTGAAGGTTACACCAACCACTGAAGTTGAAAGATCTATTAAGACTAAGAAACTGAATCCCCGTTATATTGGACCGTTTGAGATCCTGAAAAGAATTGGGCCAGTAGCTTATAGAATTGCCTTACCGCCGTATCTTTCAAATTTGCACGACGTGTTTCATGTCTCACAATTTCGGAAGTATACTCCTGACGCAAGTCATATTCTGGAACAGGAACCGATCCAAGTGAGAGAAGATCAAATGCTTCCAGTAATTTTGGTGAAAATAGATGACACTAGTATTAAACAATTGAACGGGAAAGAAGTATCTTTGATAAAAGTAACTTGGAGTCGAGCTGGTATTGAGGAACACACTTGGGAACTCGAATCATATATGTGGAAAGACTACCTGCATCTCTTTTCAGGTAACTGCATCTGAATTTTGAGGGAAAAATTCTATATTAGGTGGGTAGGATGTAAACCCCGTTAAATTAGTAAATAATTAGTCAACAAATTAGTTTTTAATAAGGAAGATTAGAAATGTGAATATTATATTAAAGTAGGATAGATCTCATCGAGATGAGAATTTTGACACTAATTTCGAGAAAATCGGTCCAAGATTAGACTGAACGGGCCAAATCGGTTGAACCGGGCCTAAATCGGGCCTGTAGGCCCAACCGGACCAACCCATTAAATGAGCTTAAAGCTCCTTTCTTTCTTCAAATGCAGCAGAGGCAGCAACGTAATAGGGGGGAGGAGAAGAGAAACGTACCGAAACCCCTACGTCAAGTCCCGAACGCCGTAACTTTTCTGTCCGAGTTTCGATCGCCACACCGTTTGCGGCCATGCGTCCACCGCGTCGAGCTCTACGTTTCTACCAGAGAAATTTCTTTGGTAAGCCATTATCACTTCCAGCCATTCTTTTTCCATATTTTCAAATAATTAGAAGAAATGTTGAATTTCTTTGATTTCTGATGTTCTAGGATCTAATTAGCTTGAGGGAAATGTTCACTCTTGCTTATGTGAAGCTTGGGTTAGGTGAGGATACGATAATTATATTTTAATTTCATTGAATTTGAGCTTTGAGTATTAAATTGGGTATATATGTGTTATAAATGTGTATAAGGTTGTGAATAAATAATTGGAGCTTGGAATTGTGGATATTGGAACTTGGAGGAAGTTGAGCCTAGTGGTTATTGAATTTTTGAAGGGCTGTGTTTGTTTTAAATAAATTGCCTTGATCGTTACGTGGGAATCGGCCAAGGTATGGTTTAGGTTTCTTGCATTTAATATATAATTTTCTGTGAAAATTTAGGCTAGATGACCATAGGATAAGTTGGAATGCAGGTGTATGTTTAATGTTTAGTAATTTGTTATGGAATATACGTGGTTGGTATTTGTGGATAATTAGTAATTAATTATGGATGGTGGTTGTTGTTATGTTGATTTGGAAGGAAACATGGTTGAATGTTGTTATTGACGATTAAGTTTGGTTAGTTCCTGTTGGATAGTTGGTAATTTAAATATGTGGGGGATATTATTATTGATGTTGATATTGGAAGAAAAAGTGGTTGATTGGTTGTTTACATGCTTACAAGAACATTGAATGGAAGCTTGAAGGAATTGTTGAGAAATGAAATTGTTTAGTTGATAAATGGTGTAAAGTTGTGTTGAGTCTTCCTATTGGTATATGGTGTTAGATTTGGAATATTTAACAAGGAATGGAATGGAGTTTTGATTGAAAATTGAGGTTTGAATATTTTTGCAAAGGTTGATTTTTGGCCGAATTTTGGCGAGGCATAACTTGGCATCTGGACCATCAATTTGTTCCCAAGTTGTTTTAAAATGAAAATTGGGTTCGTGATGTTTATGCCGTTCGAAGAACGGAAGGAAAATGATTTAAAACGATTGAGTTATGCCCGTCAGAAGTTTGCATAATAAATATGTGGTTATGCTGCTGAGATTTGCAAAGTTTGCAGCTCTCTGGTAATCTACTGCTGCTTTTAAAAACGACGTACGTCCACGTGTACGTGTGGCACTTGTTCCAGCAAACATGATTTTTAAGGTTTTTAAAACCTATTTCAAACTACTAAACCTCTATTATCATTCCATTGGTCATAAATAATAGTGTTAAACCTGATAATCAGATGAAGTTAGGAAATGGGGATAACTTGAAGGTGAAGTAAAGTTGAAAAGTGATAAATTGATTATGAGATGTTATGGATAAGTCATATATATTACTTGACTGGATATTCTGATGAAAGATTACGTACGAAATTTGGCTTGAATGACTTAATGATCTGAGATACGAGATTCCCTGGATAAAGTATCGTGGCTTGCCACCACGTGTACCAGGTTGAAAGCTCGATACTCTGTTGACCCTACGACGTAAGTGTGACCGGGCACTATAAATTCCTGGGAATGTAACCCCCATTGAGCAATATTGATTATTTGAGAAAAAGCTATGCATAGACTCTTGGGGATGCATGTCGGTGGACAATCTAAGGTTTTCAGACTTGAATTACTTGTTTGTGCATTAATTAGGTGTGCCTAAGTGTACTTGCCATGTTAAATGTATATGTGTTACCTGCAGTATTTGTAACCTTCTTGTGGTTGTCTTTACTTACTTATTTGTCTGTGAAATGTTGATGGAGATGGAGGTATGGAGGAATGGCAGTATGGGACTTAAATTTTAAGGTTAAGTTAAGTTAGGTTTAGATACTCTTAGAAAACCACCTTTTTATGGCTCCTGTTTAATACTTTAAGCTCTATAATATGAGTGTCGGCGTTCTAGGATTGCCTCTGGCATTCCCAGGGCCTTATATATTATGTGTGTGGCACCTTTACCATACTGAGAACCTCTGGTTCTCATTCCATACTATGTTGTTATTTTTCAGATGCAAGTCGAGAGGCGTCTCATTAGGCGTCTGGGCTCCTGAAGCAAAGTGGTTACTGGGCTATTTTGTTATACAATGATGTATGTATATATATGTACTTAGCTTACTGTCCATATAACTTGTTATTTTTATCCTCTTAGAGGTTTATGGAGGGATAGGATTTTGTTTATGTACATTTGGGTTTTGGATATGTATATATATATATATATATATATGATGAGTTAAGTTATGGTCAACTCATTTCTTTCATCCAAAAGTTTGCTTCGAAGATATCAATCAAGCCATTGACAATTGGGAGATACCCAAAATCCCCCAAGATGAGCTTTATGTCCCTGACGACAACAAAAGAAAATCAGACTATATCATCAAAATCGCTGAAAATAATATTCCTCTAGGACCAGACTCCAGTGAGGAATTCCATCTCTAAACCAAACAATCTGTCAGAGAACATGCCCGTCACTACAGATATCTTCACATAGGGTGTGTCCAAGTTGTAGTCAAACCTCTCATCCGAGAAGGCTTGAATGCTTCCATCCTCATGTGTCTCAGAGATATTAGACACAATGACTTCCAAGATTCCTTAATCGGAACAGTTGAAACAAGCCTAGGACACGGTCCGGTTTACTTCAACTGTTTCCCAAACAAAACAGTCAGTTTGCTAGATGTCAACATCCTTGACTCTCTTTTCCTAAACATTCGAATTCTTGGTCTTAACATGAAGGAAGGATCCATCCCAGCCACCTTAATCTATAGGATCTAGTACAAGGTCATGAATACTTGTAATTCTAGAGTCCTTCTCAAAACTCAAGATCGTGAAACTACTTTGTTTGTCACCGACATGACAAAGGCCAACGTCACGGTCCCAAGGCTCATAAAGTGGGATGAAATTGACCCTCCTGAGTCATGGTCAATTGATAGAGCCATTCCCACCCAACCAAGACAAGCACCTCTTTTACGAGAAATAAAACAGGATGAATCAGGGAAAGTAAAGATTTTCTTTGATAGACAAAACTCTTTTTCCTCTAGATTTGAAGCAGGAACATCTAACGATTTTGCTTCAGCAAGAAGATCTTTTTCAGTGACTTCTCAATCCCAGTTTTCAAAAATCTGGAGACCCATAAATTCTGAAATTCATATTTTGGGATTACAAAATAATTCAAACATTTCTCAAGCAGTTTACCAAACCGATGATGATGATGTTGAAATACAATCTTCTCATCAATCTCCAACATACTCTTCTATGAATGATGGTACCCATGAGTAGCACAGAATTTGTTATAAATAGAGAAGCTTTACGTAAAAACCTTTACTCTGAGGAGTATGACCTCCGCAGAGAATGGTATTTACGTACTTATACAGCTGCTCAAATCTCATCATTCAAAGAAAAATATTACAATTTTCTAAATAAGGTTAAAATGCATATTCCTTTCTTTGAATGGTTTCATGCTTATTCCATCAAAAATGATATTGATTACCCTTTCAAAATTAAACAAATTTTGCTTTCAGCAAATGTTATTTCAACTTGGAAAGTCAAAGATGGGAACTTAGTCAGATCTGAGTTTCCCCCAAAAGGAGCTTTTGTTATTTCAAATACGGAAGGACATAACCCTGTTACAGCCTCTCCTTTTATATAAAAAAATATAGATGAAGCTGTCGCCCCAAAAGATATTAAAAATCTCATTGAGCAATCAAATTATACCAATAGAATTTTACAATGCTTGGGTGACAACCTTTTATCCTCAGGATCTACTTTCTCTTTGAAAAATGTTTCTGAAGCCTCTACTTCTAAAAGTATTAAGAAACCCCTTTTTAAACCTTTCAAAATGAGTAACAGGGCAAAACAAAGTCTTAAAGCCTTTATTTTATAACAACAATCTAGCGATTCAGAAGTCATGCAAAAGATTGACCAACTTTTAAATCATTTTACTACCGTCTCTGAGACTCCTACAAACTCTGGTGAATCTACATCTCGTATTCAGACCCGCTCATCCAAGGCCATTAATGCCATTGGTCATGATTCCAATGATTCTTCCTCTTGTCAAAGTGACGATTCGGACAAATCATCCCTTAAAGTTAGCCCAATTATAACCAACTCTCTAACCAAGTGGAAGGGTCTAACCAAACCCTCTGCATATGGTTATAATCGTGTCTCCGCTCCAGATCTAGCTCTTGAAGAAAGAGAACTGGGTTTTGTCAGCTTCAACGCCAATAACTTCTATGTATGGAATATAGACGGCAAAACAGAATACAACATCATGAGCATGCTTCAACATATGACCATGGTAGGCATAGCCTATCAAGCTGCCCATGAGACCTCAGAGGAAGCAATATCCAATTTTTGGAAAGAAAAATTCCTTGCTGGACTCCCCAAATCCCTGGGAGATACAGTGAGGGACAAAATTCCTATGATGAGTTAAGTTATGGTCAACTCATTTCTTTCATCCAAAAGGTTGCTTTGAATATTTGTCAAGATGATAAAATCCAAAGGCAACTTGCTCGTGAGAAAACCCAAAATCGTATTGATATGGAAACTTTTTGTGAACAATTTGGTCTTCCTGCTTGTCATCCAAGGAAATCTAAAAGACCATCCAATCAAAAAATTTTTAAACCTAATACTGAGAAGAATTTAAAAAAAAAACAGAAAAGGTTTCCAAAACCCCAAAAATGAGAAAAATTTTCCAAACAATTTTCAAAAATACCTTGATCCTCAGATTGAATGTTCTGATGATGACTCTGGACGAGAATCCTCGGATTCTGATGTCAAGTAGATTAGTGTCTTATCCAAAGATCAAGATCACTTATTTGATGCTATAGAGGCTATTGGCGATCCAGAACAAAAGAAAAATTTTCTTTTGAAATTAAAAAGATCTTTACAAAAAGAGAAAAATCCAAAAATTTGGTCCTTAGCAATAAATATGATGTCAAACCCATTTTCAAAAAATTAGAAAAATAAGTTATTCATCCCATAACCATTCAAGACCTCCAGAATGAGGTTAACAATCTTAAAAGGGAAATCAAGGAAATCAAAAGAAATCAAGACAATCATCAACTCATTCTCTTGCAATTAATACAAGAGGAAGAATCTGGTGATGAAGAACTTGATTCTCTTTTAAACCAGACTGAGTGTTCTAAGGAACAAGAAAATAAAATCTCTAACAACAACGAGGGAAAAGAAATTTTGAGAATAATAAATGTATTCTCTTTTATGAAGCATCGTGTCCATATCCGAATTGTCGTTAAAGATTTTATTTTCGACACCATTGCACTCTTTGACTCAGGTGCAGATTCGAACTGTATTAAGGAAGGTCTGATCGCCACAAAATATTTCGAAAAGTCTACTGAACACCTTAGCTCAATAATGGGTGAAAGGTTAAGTATCAATTTCAAACTAACCGATGTTTTTGTAGAAAAGGGTAATCTCCGAATTCCCACCGAATTTATCATAGCAAAGAATATCAAAAATGATGTAGTCTTGGGGACACCTTTCATAATCCTTTTGTTTCCTTATTTGGCAGATTTTTCTGGACTAACCTCTTTTGTGGGAGGACAAGTAACTATCTTTGAGTTCCTAGACTCGCCAAAGTAGAGATCCCTAAACCTAATTGAATCCAAAACCAAACAGATCTGCTTTTTAAAAGAAGAAATCTCTTTCAAAACCCTTGAATCACAGCTTTCTCAACCAAAGATTCAAGATAAGATAAAAAATCTTTCAAATCAAATTGAAAAATCTATCTGTTCTGATTTGCCTCATGCCTTCTGGAATAGCAAAGAACACATTATTGATCTTCCCTATGAAAAAGATTTCAAGGAATCAAAAATCCCTACAAAAGCTCGCCCTATTCAGATGAATGAGCAGCTTTTGCAGCATTGTTAAAAAGAAATTAAAGATCTTTTGGATAAAGGATTGATTCGTCCTAGCAAGAGTCCATGGTCCTGTTCTGTGTTTTATGTTAATAAACAAGCTGAAATAGAACGAGGAACTCCTAGACATGTCATCAATTACAAACTTTTGAACCAAGCTTTGCAATGGATTCGTTATCCTATCCCAAACAAAAAGGATTTGCTTAATAGATTAAACTCAGCAAATATTTTTTCAAAATTTGATATGAAATCCGGTTTTTGGCAGATCCAAATCACAGAATCAGACCGATATAAAACAGCATTTACTATTCCATTTGGTCAATATGAATGGAATGTAATGCCTTTTGGTCTGAAAAATGCCCCATCTAAATTTCAAAATATTATGAACGATATTTTCAACCCATACTCAAACTTTGCAATCGTTTATATTGATGATGTTTTAATCTTTTCCCAAACTTTACATGAACATTTCAAGCATGTTAAAACTTTTATGTACATCATCTAAAATAATGGTCTTGCTGTCTCTAAGTCGAAAATTGTTCTCTTCCAAACTAAAATCTGTTTTCTTGGTCATATGATTTTCTAAGGAACTATAACCCCAATTGAAAGGTCAATTTTTTTGAAGAAAAGTTTCTAGATTATATCCTTGATAAACCTCAGCTCCAGAGGTTCCTAGGATGTCTCAATTATGTCTTGGATTTCATCCCAAATCTTAAAAATCTCATTAAGCCTCTCCATGATAGGCTTAAGAAAAATCCTCCACCATGGACAGACAAACATTCTGATATTATCAGATTTTTTAAAACCAAAGTCCGCAATCTTCCTTGTCTTTACTTACCTGTTCCTCATGCATTCAAGATAGTGAAAACAGATGCATCAGATTTAGGATATGGGGGTATCCTAAAACAAAAATTGCATGATAAAGAATGTATCATTACATTTACATCCAAACATTGGAATAGTACTCAACAAAAATATTCCACTATCAAAAAGAAATTTTAGCCATTGTTTTATGCATCACAAAATTTCAATCTGACTTAATAAAAAATTTTTAGTCTGAGTTGACTGTAAATTGGCCAAAGATGTTTTACAAAATGATGTTAAAAATCTTGCATCAAAATAAGTGTTTGCTAGGTGGCAAGCTATATTAAGCATTTTTAATTTTGATATTGAGCACATCAAGGGCAACTCAAACTCTCTCCCTGACTTTCTCACACATGAATATTTGCAGGGAGACAAGCAAAAAGACAATGCCTAAAAAGGCAACTTTAGCCTCAGCAAGAGGCAGAGGCGTTCGCCTAGCCCTACCCGGGCCAATCAAAAGATCTGGGTCCAGCACCGCAACAGGGTCATCTACCCAACAGCCTCCTCAACAATCTGGGTAATCTACCCAATAACCCACTCAACAATCCATTGAACCAACAAACAACCAAGCCAAACAAACTAAGGCAGACTATGTCTTCCCAATCGAAACCCTCTTGACCTTACAAGACCAGGGTCTCACTAAACTCAACAAAAAATATTGGGCTGACATTTGCAGTGAGTCAGATGAAGAAATTGACTTAGCTCAACTGGTATCCCAAATGGCCAATCATAAAATAGTCATACAAATAGGAAAAGAAAAGGCTATTGTCCAGACACCTCAAACATCCTCAACCACTACCAAAACACAAAAAGCCCAAACCAATTACATGTCCACAAACAAAACCTCAAACATTATCCATATGGAGCCTGAATTCTGGGATAGCTCGCCAAACAAAGTCATCCCAAAGATTTTCCCTACTGGATTCCACTTCAGGCCTTTGGCACCCAACAAAACCCGCCAATTTTACGAATTTATCTTAATAGATACTGACTCAGTATCTATTAAACACTACAAGGACAAAACCAATCCTGAATTTATAACCCATTCAACTATCCAAATCCTCAGAATTTTGTCCCCAAAATAATTTGGGAACAATCTAAACAAAATTCAAAAATTTTCTCAAAATTATGACCCAATAGGTTTTAATTATTAGGACTACATGGAAGCCTGGACTAAAGTATTTTGGTTTCAAAATACTCAGTACAGATATTCATGGTTAATCTATTTTAAAAGAAAAACTAATTATATTTTTCCAAATTGGTTCTACCAATGGTGGGACTTCTTTGGGCCAATTCCAGAAATTCTACCCTCACCAACAGATGAAGGGTATAAACTTTTTCAATCAAAATTTAACAGTCAGAAAACATGTGTTCCTATAATGTTAAAATTTTTCTCAATATTTTCACTGGCATGGGTATTTTCCTGGCAATACAAATATGCAAAATCAGACCACTGCAAATCACTTCCAATCCTACAAAGGCATGGTTACGTAAAATGGTGGTCTCAATTTGATTCAGATATGGTCAGAGAATGGTTCAAAACCAATCCACATAGTCAGAAGATTTCAGATCCGGAAATGGCTTCATTTCTGAATCAGAAAGCTCAAATAGCTGCAGCCCTTGCAGGAGCTCAATCAAAAGAAACCTTGGCAAAACATCTTCAGTAAATCATGCAGATGATCAAAGAAGATGAAAAACACAAAGAAAATCCTACTTCGTTAGCAGAATCCTCAACCGGTTATAATCAAAATGAAGATGACTGCTTTGGAATTGACCTCGGCGAGGATTAGTCCTTAATCACGAAAAATATGTAATCAGAAAACATGAAAATAATCAACTTGTACTGTACAAATAGTACCGGTTAGCTTCACCTGTACTGTAGAAACAGTAGAATTTCCATCTATTAAAGGAGGCCTCGTTCTCATTGTGAGGCACCCTTCAGTTTACACAATATAGAGAGAAGTTAGAGAGAGAAGCTCTGAGAGTTCCCTCGTAAGCTCTCTAGCTCTTCTTCTTCCCTTTTCTTTCTTTTCCAATCTCAATCCTTCAATAAAAGTTTTATCTAGTTCTTCAATTTCTTATTCTTCATTTTACATTTCCTGCATCTGCATTTGCATATGTGTGCGGACTACCGCCGCATCTAACTCCATACTAACCTACATATGTGTGTGTGTGTGTATGTGTGTGTGTGTGTGTGTATATGTGTGTGTGTGTGTGTGTGTGTGTGTGTGTGTGTGTGTGTGTGTGTGTGTGTATGTGTAAGTATTCTCCGGCCAGCCTTGACTTTGCAGGCTGAGTTAGGAGCTTGTTATTTTGTATCTTTAGCTCTCTATTCTTACTTTAATTATTTTATGTTTGATAGATATAGTTTTCTTCACACGCAAGTTATTCCGTTTCCAGAGCGTTGCGCTTTTTATTTCGTGATTTTTATTTCCTTTTTTTTTCAAGGCTCCTAGTTTATTATATTCTTTCTGCTATTATATGTACATATTTTATTTTAGAGGTCGTAGCGCCTCATCACCTCTGTGTTACATCTTAGGTGTAATACTCTGTGTGGTAGGGTTTTACATATCCGGTGGAAACGCATCATTGATAGAAGTGGAATCACTTTTAATGTGTTCAAGGTGACTCATGTGGTCCGCCACTAAATTTTGGGAACCACTCCTATCTTTGATTTCTAAATCAAATTCTTGCAACAGCAATATCTAACGAATTAACCTTGGTTTAGACTCTTTCTTAGCTAATAAATATTTCAAGGCTGCATGGTCTGAATATACTACCAGCTTAGTACCAAGTAAGTAAGCTCGAAATTTATCCAGAGCAAAAACAATAGCCAATAGCTCTTTTTCAATGGTAGTATAATTAGACTGAGCACTGTCTAAAGTCTTAGAGGCATAGGCAATAACATATGGGTCCTTACCTTTGCGCTGAGCTAGCGCCGCTCCTACCGTATAGCTTGATGCGTCGCACATGATCTCAAATGGCCTACTCCAGTCAGGCCCTCTCACAATATGAGCTTGGGTCAAGGCAACCTTCAGCTTGTTAAATGCCTCCATGCACTCTTCACTCAACTCGAACTCTATATGCTTCTGTAGTAGACGGCATAAAGGCAGTGCTACCTTACTAAAGTCCTTGATAAATCGCCGGTAGAAACCTGCATGACCAAGAAATGAACGGACTTCCCTCACAGAGGAGGGGTAAGGTAAACCAGAAATAACATCTACCTTTGCTGGATCAATAGATATACCAGTATTAGAAATAACATGGCCTAGAACAATACCTTGCTTCACCATAAAATGACATTTTTCAGAATTAAGTACAAGGTTTGAACTAGTACACCTTTCTAATACTCTAGCTAAACTATCCAAGCAAAGGTCGAATGAATCACCATAGACACTAAAGTCATCCATAAAATCTTCCATATAATTCTCAAGAAAATCTGAGAAAATACTCATCATGCATCTTTGAAACGTAGCCGGTGCATTACATAAGCCAAAAGGCGTTCTCTTATATGCATACGTTCCAAAGGGACATGTAAAAGTAGTTTTCTTCTGATCTTCTAGAGCTATATGGATTTGAAAATAACCTATATAACCATCTTGAAAATAGTAGTGTGATTTATCTGACAAGCGATCAAGCATTTGATCGATGAAAGGAAGTGGGTAATGATCCTTGCGAGTGGCATGGTTCAAACGCCGGTAGTCAATGCACACCGTTCAGAAATTTTGCACTATTGTAGCCAAGAGTTCTCCATGCTCATTCTTCACTGTGGTAATGTCAGACTTCTTCAGAACTACTTGTACTGGGCTGACCCATTGATGAGATGAGAATTTATCGTCGATCTAGAATCAATCAAAACAAGAATCAATTCGTTGGTAGCATAGTCCAAACCAACAACGAACTCGCACGATCAAATGTTAAAATTCAAATCAAATATAAACCGAGAGTATTTAAACCTCGGGTCGTTCTCCCTAGGAATGCAATTGGAATGTTACTCTTTCGGTTGTTAGGAAAATGGGGGTTTTGATATAAAAGAACGAAAGATTAAAAGAACTGAGAAATCAAAGAACTAAGAAATGATCAAATTGGCAATTAATGCAAGTGAAAAGGAGCTAAGATCAAAACTAGTGAAAATGGTATAAATGCATAAAAGAGCCTTAACTTGGGAATGAGGATCCAAAGAATCTTATCATCGCCATAACCACAACTATGATAATTATGATGGGTTCATCTCACTTAGTCAACCCCAAACATCGAGGAGTAAGTCAAGCAAGCATAATTGACCTTAATCCATAAGTCCTAACCAACTTACCAATCTAGTTGATAAAAAGCTAGCTTTAATGGAAACAAGAGTCAACTAACTCCTCAAGAATTACCACTAAATGTCGGACATTATGACTCTAGTATCCTAGGAACTTAAACCACAAGCCAAGGTGTAAAAATCAACTCAAAATTACCAAGTGGCATTTTCACAAACACTTGGTGGACATAAAACCAAAACATGAGAATTTGCAAGGAATCGTAGAAAACTATAACCAACTATCAACAAAATCAAACATAAACAAGCAATCAAATATAAAGAAAGCATGAAACAGTAAATTCATCAATCAAAACTTCAAGAAACTCAAAATTGCAAATATAAAAAAGTAACTTCAACCAAAAGAAAGTGAAAGTAAAAGTGCTTGAATTAAAGACGAAATTGAGAGTACTTACAATTAAAGGAGTAAAATCAAAGATCAAAGCTTGCTATAAAATGCTACAATGGAAATGAAAATGAAACCCTAAGAGAGCAATCTACTCTACACTACTCCTACTCCTAATTATTATGTAAAACTATGTCTAAGTTCTCATTGTGTCCCCCTCCCCCCTTTTGATATGTGTTGAATTTCTCTTTTTATAGCACTCCGAAATAGCATTCCAGCCTTCCAAAATGGGCCAAGAGGCCTCAGAAATCGCAGAGAACATGTTGCATTAATGAAATCACGTGCAGGGACATGTGCGTACGCACACTTGGTTGAATGTTGACCTGTGCGTACGCACAGGTACGCACAGGTACTCGTGCGCACACAACATGGAAATTCCTTCTTGTGCACACACACAGATGCTTGTGCACATGCACACTTTGCTGTGTGTGCTTTTTCTTGTTTTCTTCATGTGTTCTCCCTTCTACATGCTTTCTTCCACTTTTGCCAAGCCAGTCTTGCCCAAATGACTCGAAATCACTTCACAAAATATATCACAGCATCGAATGGCAATAAAGTAGAATTAAACTGCTCAATTTAAGCACAAAATTTCATGTGTTCACATTTAGGATCAAATTAGGGAAGAATCACAAAATCATGCTATTTTGGTGTATAAGTGTGAGTTTTTGTGCTAGAATCCATCCAAAATTGAGTCAAAATATATCATTGAATATACACTCATCAATTCCCCCACTTAAACAATAGTATGTCCTCATGCTAAACAACAAGGGGAATGATCAAAAGGGACAATCAACTTATTAAATGCAACTATCTATATGCATGCAAGTATATTATATACTATCTATACTTATATATCTATCTATAGCTTCCTATGAACTTGGTGAAAACAAACAAACAAATTCCCAAGCAAAAGTCTAGACATGTAGGGCAAAGCAAGGAAACAGTCGAATGGAAGCAAAATTTAGAGAATTGATTCAACTCATCAAAATGAAGCAACTTGCAAGAATTCATGATAAGAGATGTGGAAAGGTAGGATTAAGTAATTGAACCCTCACTAGGTATGTATACACTCTAACCACTCGGTGTCTAGGGTTTAATCACTCAAATCTCTTTTTGATCATGCTTTCAAGGATTTTATCTTCATCTAACAATCGACAAACAAGTGATGCATGAATACAATTATCATGAGGACTTCATATGGTTGTAATGGGGTTAGGGTTAAGGTGGGATAGATATGGCTAAGTGGACTAGAACGATCGAATCCTTGATTAGTTTAAGTATCCAACTCAACCTTTATCAATCCAATAACAAAAATGTGATCCTAACTTCCCATTTTTTTAATTTTCACAAACATTCATGTATGCTTTTTCATTTCCTTCACATATGCATTCTTTATTCATTTTTTTTCTCTTTGGGGAAACTTTCATCACCTTTGTTGATGATTTTTTTTTCTCAAGAAGACAAATACATATGGTGTAATAGTTCATACATGACTGTTCCCATTTTCCAAAATTTTCAATAAAATACCCAAATTAAACATTTTCCTTCACCACCAATGTTTCCTAAAATTCCCCCACACTTAAATCTAACACACCTCTCAACCTAAGCTAATCAAGGTTACAATCTAAGGTAAATCATGGTTTTCCGCTTAAAGTTGTAATGTACCAATATCAAGAACAATGGGATAAATAAAGATCAAAGGGGTCTAACAATGGTAGATGCAAAGGGTAGGCTATATGGAAAAAGTGAGCTTTTAACAAAAATGGCCTTAATCATACTCAATGCAATTCAAAATGTCAATCACTGGAAATAAAGAATCAAGCAATACCATGATTACAATCATAGAAGAGATATAACACTCAATGAACAAAATTAGTGGTTAAAAATTGTAACCAGTCAATATGGCTCAAAAACTCACAAGGTATTTTGTTCTTTACTCCTCAACTATCTGGACTGTAGCCTCCTCATCCGTGGACTCTGCCGCTCTCTGCTCAGGGTGGTCGACTGTCTGGCAAGCTTCAGCTGCTGGCTCCTTCGGTGCCGCCTCCTCAGTCTTAGGCTCTGGCTCTGGTGTATCCGGAGGAGGTGGCCCAGGGTCTCGACCCTAAAATTTTGCCACAATCCACTGGAAGTGACGAGCGTTGCGGTGCTCAAAGTGGTAAAGAGTCTCAAGGATTTCCCGACCCAGCTCATACGGTGTCTGAAGTCGGGGTGTGGGCATAGGAGGAGCAGGAGGTGCTGAAGGCTCTGCTGAGGATGATGGTGGCTCAGTGGTCTTCCTCTTTTTCTGTGGCGGTCCCTCGTAATCGCCATATGGAAGAAATGGCTGTTTGCTGACAAGAACATACGTCCAGTCTGTCAGACGACGCTCCACCCCAAATAAAGCAGCTAATCTAGTGACCATCGATGGGAAGAGAATGTTGTACTTCTGCTGTTGGGTCACCTTCCACATTGAGTCTCTGATAAGGAGAAAAACAGAGATACTCTTCCCCTCCAGAATAGCCCACAGTAATACCGCCACATGGACTCTAATGTGCGTGGCATGCATGCTCGGCAGGATGTAGTCGGCAATAATCTGCTGTCAGATCCTCGGCTCAGGATTCAGGTCAGTGCATGCAATACTTTGTGGTACCGCGTTCTCTCCCCTGCTGTACTCCCATCTGGCATCAGGTGTGCCAATCTTCTTCAGGACGACATCCAATGACAGCTTGCCCGATGACAATTCCTTCACTATCTGAGGGTAAGAATCACGGGCCAGAGTAATATGTGGGATTTGCAAGAGGGCCTCTAAAGCATGATCAGAGGTGTCTAGTGTGACATGTAACATCCCGCATTTTTGAAAAATCTAAATATAAATAAATTGTGATTTTACCTTATTGAGTTTAAACTTTATAATTTTAGAAATTATTTTATTAGAAATAATTAAATAGATTCGGAGATAGTTTTATTTTGAATCAATTAATATTTTCAAGTAATTTTATTATAATAGAATATTTTGTATAATTTTCGTAATTGAAAAATAAGAAAGAATTGTATAATTTAATTCAAGTAACTTTTATTCTGAAAAGGTTATGATTTATTTTATTAATTTGATATCTTATTTTATAAATTAATCAATTAAGAGAAATTAAATTAGTTTATTAATATTTGGAGTTAAGTTAATTAATATTTTTGTGTACATTCTTATAATTGGTTATTTTATATAATTTCAAATTAGAATTCAGTAATGAAGGTGTTATATAATTAAATTTAAGAAATTTCTATTATGAATAAATTATGATTTATTTTATTAGTTTGAACTCCTAGAAATTATTTTATTAGAAATGATTAGATTGATATTTATAAATACTTTAAGTTCAAGTCAATTAATATTTATGTACAATTTATATTATAATAAATTATTTTATAAATTGAAATTAAAGTTTCAGAGATAGAAAAATAATAGAGATTTGTATGATTTAATCTAGAAAATTGATATTTGAATTTAAATTGTACTTTACAAAATATAATTAACTTGTTCATTTTATAATGTAAATTAGAAATAATTAATTGCACTTAGCCATATGTTGATAAATAATGTTCCTAAATATTTTTGATAAAGTATATTTGATTTTAAAATTACTCTACTATTCTATTTTATCAAAATATCCATTCATATCTATCCATATTACTTTATAAAATCCCTAATTTCTAATCCTAATTCCCAAATTGAATCAGAAACCCTAATTCCTAATTTCAAACCCTAACCCTTCCACCCTCACCATCCCTCAGCCGTACCCCACCCCCCTTCCTAAACACAACACGCATAAACAAAAGAAAGAAACAGAGAAATGAAAAAGGGAGAACAGAGGGCTTGGAATCGGAGAGGAGGGAGACGCCGTCGTCACCTCCGTCGGGTGTCAGCACCGGTCATTACTGCTGAGCTGTCGTCAGAAACGGAACCGCGGAGAGAGAGAGAGAGCCGTCCAGCCGCCTTGCTAAAGCCGTCGTTTCTGCGCCGTCGCCGTCGTCAGCCCCGCAAGCTGCTACCCGCGTCACTGCCGTCGAAGCTCCGCGACGCTGCCGCCATTTCGCGAGGAGAGGACATTCGCAGAAGGAGCCAGAGGAGGGAGACGAGCCTGAGCCAAGAGCAGGAGGAGGAAGGCGTCGCTGTGCCTCCCGTTGCCGTCGCCAAACCACCGCGCCGCCGTAGCTGTCTCCGGGAAGGTCGTTGAAGCTTGCTGAGGTCTGAAACAATTCATCCATGTCAGTGCTCATTTTTATCCCCTGTTCTGCCTCTGCCTCTGGGTTCTGTGAGTTGCCGGAGCTCTCTGCCACTAGGAGCCAACATTCGAGCTGCCCAGGAAACCACCATTAGAACCACTACTGTTTTGGTAAGCTCTGCCCCTGCTTCTGCTTCCTTGTCCTACCAAATTGTTTCTACTTTGAAGCTTGTCTCTGAAACTGCTTGTATTGTATAAAGAGATTATTGTAAAATTACCTTGCCGCCGCCGTTACTGGAGGCAGCTGCCGGCTCTATTTGGAGATTGCTAGTGCCATTGGAGTCGTCGGGAACCAATGTTGGAGCCGCTCTTGATGATTCTGATGCTGCTACATAGGTCCCGAGCTACTGTGTTGTTGCTAGAGGAAGGGAACTCATAGGAAAAACGTCACCGAGGCTGCTGCTTGGTTTAATTGCGTTGTTAATGTGACATTGAGGTAGGGGGTTTAAAATGATTTTAATTTAGGAATGCCTACAAGGTTTATTGAATAACTGCAAATAGATTTAATATCTGTGAGTAATTGATTGACTATGTGAATATTGAATTGTGGCTGAAATTGTGATTGGAATGGTTGAGATTGTTATTTGGAATTGTTGATTAGTGATATTGATTGATTATGTGGATTGGGAATTGCTTGATGACTAATTGTTGAGAATTTCTGAATGTTAATGGGTTATGTTGGATTTGTTGCCGTTGAGTTGTTATTTGGTATATTTTAATGTTAATGAACTTGGTTGGTGGTTGATTTGGAATTGGTTTTGAGGGGTTTTGAAGGGTTGGGTTTTGAATACTAAATAGATTGCTGAAAAACTGATTTTTGAAATTAAAAGGTGACTTTGGAAGTGAATCCGTTATTCAACGATAATCAAAATGATATAAGAGCAAAGGCTGAGTAAAGTATAATAAAAGTTGTTGTTGGGACTCAATTTTGAGAAGTTTGAATTAACTATAGAACTAGTTATGATTTTTCAAAGTTAAAATGTAAAACTTGATTTTCTGCATTATTTTTAAAGGAAGCCGGAAACTTTGAAAAACTATAACTATTTCTGTGATTATCAGAATTACGTGGGACCAAGTCTGGATTGAGCTTGGGGATATAGGGAACTGGACTGCTGAATTTGAGACTTTTTCACTAAGTTTATGATTTATGGTGAATTTTTGAATTATGGATGTCAAAACTGGTTTTTCTGCAAAACGTTTAACGCAGCAGCAACTTGATTCCTCTATTGGAAATTCTGCAGTTGGAATTTTGAAATGGAACCAATTTTAAATGAAACTTTGGTCTTATTACTTTAATTTTATAAAAATTTAGAATTGTTAGAGTTGTGTTTTTAAAGATTTGGATTTTCAAAGAAAGATGTTTTATGCAGTAAAAGTCAGGCTTTGTTTTCTAAGTCAGTAACTTTGAGGTTTTATAATTTTTAATTCTGGAGTGATATTGAGATGAAACTAATTGGAGGTGAAAGTTGAGTATGTTTAGTATATATGATTCAAATTTCAGGGTTTTCCATGTTTTAATAAGTGAGTTATGGGACTTGGAAGAGGTTGTGTTCAATGATTTGTAAAACAGATTTCTGCAGAGGATTACCTAACTTCCAAGCTACGTAACTCCTTCATTAAAAATGGTATGACCCTGGAACCAATTGAGAAAGAAATTTGGATGAGTTATGTTTAACCACATTAATTTTTAAGGTATTTGGATTTAATTTGGATTTTATATGAAATTTCAAATGTTGTATGGTGCTGCTATCTTCTGGTTTTAAAACACTGCAGAACAGTCACGGTTTTGCTTATATTCCCGAAGCTATAGTCAGCGAAAAATTATGCTTTTTGATTTAATAGAAAGCTTAATCCGAGACGGTCGCATGGATATAAAGTTTGCGCAATTCCAAATTCATTTGATATTTTACAAAACAAAATGGAAATCAGGCTGCCAAGTTGTGTTGGTAATTATCTTGGATATGGAATTTAAGAAATAGATTTTCTATTATCAAATGTTTTTGAGAATATATTGCTGTGGCAAATGCTGAAAGAGGCTGATGAACTGTTGAGAAAGAAGGAACCCGTAAGGGTGGATAAGTCCTATTTTTAAAGGATATTATGTCCAAATTTTTATAAAAAATATAAGGAGTTAATCAAAATAAATATTCAAGGCTTATTTAATAATAATAACTCCAATGATTCTTTTAAGAAAAGAATATTTGATCTATGAGATTGTTGGTAGGGGCGTGGGTCTAGTCCCGCTTGCTCAGTGCGTAAACCATTATGCAGGGATGGTGGTTTTGTCCCGCCTGCAGTGAGGACGGTGGTTTTATCCCGCTCACGTATTGATAAATTGTTCAGCAAGGACGGTGGTGTAATCCCGCTTGCATATTATTTTATGTACCCAGTAAGGATGGTGGTTTAATCCTGCTTACTGTGGAGGCAAGGACGGTGGTTTAATCCCGCTTGCGTGTTCCGGGCAAGGATGGTGGTTTAATTCCCGCTTGTCTATGGAACCTACGGATAAGGATGGTGGTCTAATCCCGCTTATCCGAGTCGGGTCTGGCAACATAACCGACGCGTGAGCTCATGGCCAGTAGGACAGACATACATCATATGCATCTATGTGATATTGTTTGGGTGTGTATATTGTAATTGGTTTGCCTAAATGAATAATTCTATTTAACTGCTAGTTGCTATACTTGATGTAATTGTTCTTGATTGTGTTTGAGCCTCATTACTTGTGTTTGTAACTGATTGGCTGGATTGTGGTGAATTGGATGTTAATTGAGTTGTTTGGGCCTAAGGCCGTGACTGGTACGTTTGAGGTCTAGTTTTGTATAAAGTATCTGACTGTTTCAGCATAGACTTAATGAACCTATGCTTGGAGCAGGATGATCATTTATACCGCGTAGGTAACTTCTCTTATGTTATGGTCTAGTAAAGTATGAAAAATCAAACTGGTTCAACATAGACTTAATGAACCTATACTTGAAACAGGTTGGTCATTCATACAGTCTAGGAAACTTTTACGAGTTTTATAAAGAAAATGTGGGTCTAGGATTTTAAATAATTAACTAATGCTTTTAAAGGAGGTTAATTTTCTTTTAGATGTCTCTGAATGAAATTAACTATTTGCGCTTTATTCTTTACTTTAACAGCATTCTTGACCTCTACTGAGAACATGTGGTTTGGTTCTCACCCCTAAATTTTCCACCCTTTCAGTGACACAGGTTTGAAGACGCAATTTGAAGCTGCGAGCGATTAGTAGGCTTTCTTTATGGTTTTAATTGCTTTCATAGAGTCCCCTTGCTCTTGTCCTTTGAAGTTTTATTTTATCAGAGGGGTAGGTATTGTATTTGGGTTTATATGACTTCCTATGTATAAGAATTACTAATAATAATACTTTTGTGATTATTATTATTATTTGCAATGTTTATCCTTGATACATGTCTTTAATGAATAAAAACAAAATTTTCTGGCATTTTCTTAAAATTGAAACACGAACTCGATACAAAGGCTTGATAATTAAGTAGTTAATACTAGAAAAGGTTACGTAATGTTCTTTCTAGTAGAAATACCCTGACTTAAGCAAGGTATTTTGCTGGACAGGACGTTACAAGACACCCCTCAGAAAAATAGTTGGGGCATCCCTCTTAAGCAGATTGCCATAGAATTATTTAACCTGGTGTTCATTAATTTCCACTGGGTCGAATCCTACGAACTTCCACTGATAAAAGTTTAATCGGTCAAGAATTTGGTCTACATATTTTTCCGGTAAGTTCAGCTTCCTCTCATAGTGGAAGGATTTATTTTCCACTTTTTTATACTGTTCTTGGGCTTCTGCATTGATGAATGTATCTGGTAAGGTACTTGGAGTCGCAGGAGGATGATGAAAGAATTATTGTATCACTACAAAAATCCCCTTCGGCAAGTATACCGAATTGTCATAAAGTAATAACTCGCAAGAGTGAGGTCGAATCCCACAGAGATTAATGGATTAAGCAATCAATAGTTGATTAATTAACCTTGTTAGATGATTCAGAATGGAGTGATAAGCAGCAGGAATTGTAAATTAACAGAAAAGTAAATGAAAAGTAATAAAGTGCAAAAAAGTAAAATAACCAGAATGTAAAGTGATGTAATGTACAAGAGAAACAAAGTACGGGAATACAATAAAGAAAAGTACCAGGAGTAAATAAGTAAAAGAAAAGAAAGAAAAGCATTGGGATAGAAAGGTATAGCAATCTCCGGATTAATTACTTTCATCTCTTCCTCAATCAATGCATTCATTGACTTTGCTTGGCAATCTTAGATTATTGGATCCCAATGTCTTGGCTCACCAATCTCTCTAAGCATGAACAATTGCCAATGTCTTGATTTAATTGCTCATGGGAAGAGTTGAAGTTCGGTCACAGATTATACCACACAAATTCTTATATCAAAGTATTAGTAGGATTAAATGTCACAATATCCATCCAACCCCCAATCTAATCAAATGTGAGAAAGCGTTTCTAGAATGAATTCCTCATCCCTCTCTCAAGGATCAGAGGAATTCCAATTATGAACAACTTTTCCGTCGAGACAATTGCTCAATTGAATTGAGATCGAAAGCTTTCTAGTAAAATCAAGAGAAAAGACCGAAGAAGATGAATGAAAAAAACAAATTAACCCATTGAATTATGACAGAGCTCTCTAACCCAATGAAAAGAGTTAGTTGTTCATTGCTATACTCAACAGAGAAGAAAAGAAATGCAGAGAAATAAAGAAATGCAGAAAAAAAAAAGAAGAAGATTAAACTGAAATTAAAATTGCAAAATTTATAAATGGAAATCACCACTAGAACTACACTACTAGAAAAGAAGAAAAGAAAAGAAAAGAAAGAGGAGTGATGAATGGTGTGTGTCAGGGGATGTGTATGCATGACTCTGGACTCCCCTCCAATCCAGCTAATGCCTTTATATAGGCATACAAACTAAAAGATGAAAATACAAATTACAAATAAAAATTCCTAATCTAAATGCTTCTTGTGCCTTGGATTGAGTAATGTATGATGGGCTTTGCTTGCTTGCTTGATCCAGGGGTGTATTGGGACTTTAAGTGGTGTTGCAGCGTGTAAAAAATGGTCCAGACCCTTCTTCAGCATTTTCGTCAACATTGGCATGCGAACGTTCCTTCCAACGTTTTCCTGGTCACGCGTACGCGTGCCATACGCGTACGCATGGATGGTAGAATTTGCCACTTCACGCGTCTGCATTGCCTGTATGTGCGCATAGTTGGGCTGAAAAAATATGTCCACGCGTACGCATCTTGATGCGCACGCGTCGATGCAAAGTTTCCAACTCCAATTTTTGAAAGCTTATCACGAACGTTGGCCTATCCACGCGTTCGCGTCACGCACACATACGCATGGATAGTTTTTTTCAATTTCCAGAAAGCAAAACGTTGGGGGTAACGTTGGTGTACCAACGTTCCCTCCAACGTTGGCACCAGAACTTTTTTTTTTTTTTTTTTTACATCAAGCCTTGGAACGTCATTTGTCCTCTTGTCAATGTTGCCATTTTCATGCCCACTATACACTATTATATATGGTTGGAAAGCTTTGAATGTCAACTTTCTAACCCAAATGGGATAAGCTCCATTGGACCTCTGCAACTCAAGTTATGCTCCTTTGAAGGGGACAAGGTCGCTGGCATCGGTGTGCAACGTTGGAGGCAACGTTGGCACACTAACGCTTACACCAACGTTTGTAACAATGCCAGATTCTAAAGCTTAAACGTATTGTACACTGGTGCACGAATTGTGAATCACACTTTTCACAACTCGTACCACTTACCAGCAAGTGCACTGGGTCGTCCAAGTAATACCTTACGTGAGTAAGGGTCGAATCGCATGGAGATTGTTGGTTTGAAGCAATCTATGGTTATCTTGTAAATCTTAGTCAGGAAGTCAGTTATGTTTATCAGTTGAATTGCGAATAACCAAGAGAGCATAAATTAAATGGTACTTGTTATGCAGTAATGGAGAATATGTTGGAGTTTTGGAGATGCTTTGTCTTCAGAATCTCTGCTTTCCTCTGTCTTCTGATTCACGCATGCACGTCCTCCCATGGCAAGCTGTATGTAGGGGATCACCGTCGTCAATGGCTACATCCCATCCTCTCGGTGAAGAATATGCTCACATGCTCTGTCACAGCACGGCTAATCATCTGTTGGTTCTCGATCATCCTCGAATTGGATTCTTCATCCTTTTGCGTCTGTCACTAACGCCCAGCACTTGCGAGTTTGAAGCTCGTCACAGTCATTCGATCATTGAATCCTACTCGGAATACCACAGACAAGGTTTAGACTTTCCGGATTCTCATGAATGCCGCCATCAGTTCTAGCTTATACCACGGAGATTCTGATTAAGGAATCTAAGAGATACTCATTCAATCGGATATAGAACGGAGGTGGTTGTCAGGCACACGTTCATAGGTTGAGGAAGGTGATGAGTGTCACGGATCATCACCTTCATCACAGTTAAGCGCGAATGAACATCTTAGGTAGGAACAAGCGTGTTTGAATGGAAAACAGAAATACTTGCATTAATTCATCGAGACACAGCAGAGCTCCTCACCCCCAACAATGGGGTTTAGAGACTCATGCCTTCAAAGAGTACAAAGTTCAGATCTAAAAATATTATGAGATGCAAAATAAGTCTCTAAAAGTTGTTTAAATACTAAACCAGTAGCCTAGGTTTACAGAAAATGAGTAAACTATGATGGATGATGCAGAGATCCACTTCTGGGGCCCACTTGGTGTTTGCTGGGCTGAGATTTAAGCAGTTCACGTGCAGAGGCCATTTGTGGAGTTGAACGCCAGTTTTTGTGCCAGTTTGGGCGTTCAACTCCAGCTTTTGATCCTTTTCTGGCGCTGGACGCCAGAATTGGGCAGAGAACTGGCGTTGAACGCCAGTTTACGTCATCTATCCTTGTGCAAAGTATGGACTATTATATATTGCTGGAAAGCCCTGGATGGCTAATTTCCAACGCAATTGGAAGCATGCCATTTCGAGTTCTGTAGCTCCAGAAAATCCACTTTGAGTGCAGGGAGGTCAGAATCTAACAGCATCAGCAGCCCTTTCTCAGCCTGAATCAGATATTTGCTCAGCTCCTTCAATTTCAGCCAGAAAAATACCTGAAATTACAGAAAAACACACAACTCATAGTAAAGTCCAGAAATATGAATTTTTCCTAAAAACTAATGAAAATAGACTAAAAACTAACTAGAACATACTCAAAACTATATGAAATTAACCCCAAAAAGCGTATAAAATATCCGCTCATCACAACACCAAACTTAAACTGTTGCTTGTCCTCAAGCAACTAGACAAATAAAATAGAAGACTAATAGGTTGAGAAGCAATAATATCTCAGAGTTTTTGAGTGAAGCTCAGATTCTAATTAGATGAGCGGGACTAGTAGCTTTTTGCTTCTGAACAGTTTTGGCATCTCACTTTATCCATTGAAGCTCTGAGTGATTGGCATCTATAGGAACTTAGAATTCAGATAATGTTATTGATTCTCCTATTTCAGTGTGATGATTCTTGAACACAGCTATTTTATGAGTCTTGGCCGTGGCCCTAAGCACATTGTTTTCCAGTATTACCACCGGATACATAAATGCCACAGACACATAATTGGGTGAACCTTTTAGATTGTGACTCAGCTTTGCTAAAGTCCCCAATTAGAGGTGTCTAGAGTTCTTAAGCACACTCTTCTTTTTGCCTTGGACCTTGACTTTAACCGCTCAGTCTCAAGTTTTCACTTACACCTTCACGCCACAAGCACATGGTTAGGGACAGCTTGGTTTAGCCGCTTAGACCAGGATTTTATTCCTTTAGGCCCTCCTATCCACTGATGCTCAAAGCCTTGGGATCCTTTTTATTTGCCCTTGCCTTTTGGTTTTAAGAGCTTTTGGCTTTTTCTGCTTGCTTTTTCTCTTTTTTTTTTTTTTTTTTGCAAGCTTTGTTCTTTGCTGCTTTTTCTTGCTTCAAGAATGATTTTTATGATTTTTCAGATTATCAATAACATGTCTCATGTTCATCATTCTTTCAAGAGCCAACATATTTAACAGTCTTAAACAACAAATTCAAAAGACATATGCACTGTTCAAGCATTCATTCAGAAGACAGAAAGCATTGCCACCACATTTAATTAATTAGAATTTCTCTTATTAAAACTCGAAATTTTATTGCCTCTTATTCAAAAGATCTACTACTTTATTCATGTTTGCTGATGATGAGAAAAATAAACTATAGCTTAATTGGAGATAAAATCAAAATAGATACTAATTACTACTATATGACTCCTAAGGTAAACTTCTATAAGGACACTGTCACAGAGTTAAGGCAGAAATTGGAAATTAACAACCTTTATTCTGGCGGAACGGGGGTTCCTCTGATCCTTGGGGTGCTTGGTCCTGCAAGAGAAGACTTTTGGCGCTTCAATTCCCTTAAGTCACGCCCTTGCTCCTCTTGTTCTTTAAACATATAGGTCAGCATTTGACTGTGTTCCTTCTGTTTTTTTATTATTTGCTCCATAGCTTCCCGTATCTTAGTAACAGACGTCTCAAGACACTCCCAGTATTCAGATTGAGGGATCTCTGGGAGGAATTCCTGTGCTCTCTTCTTGATGGGATCATCCTGTGCTTGTTGTTTTTCCATTGATGCTTTAGTGATTGGCTTCTCAATTGAGATATACTCAGTTATTCCCATCCTTACTCCAGCGTCCTTGCAGAGCAGAGAAATCACGCTTGGATAAGCCAACCTGGCCTCTTTAGAATTTTTGTTAGCAATTTTGTAGAGTTCAGCTGAAATCAGCTGATGAACCTTCACTTCCTTTCCCATCATGATGCAATGGATCATCACTGCTCTTTTAACTGTGACTTCAGAACGGTTGCTAGTAGGCAACAGAGAATGCCAAATGAAGTCTAGCCATCCTTTGGCGACTGGTTTGAGATCCTCTCTCTTGAGTTGATTTGGGATACCCTTTGTGTTGGTGGTCCACCTGGCTCCAGGGATACATATGTCCTCTAGAATCTTATCCAGGCCAATGTCTGCTCTCATCATCCTCCTGTTGAAGGAGTCTGAATCATCCTTTAGCTGAGGTAGCTTTAAGATCTCCCTGATTCTGTCAGGGTGGGTATGAACAATCTTTCCTCTGACCACGGTCCGATAGTCATAGAAGGCAGTTCCAGATAGTTTCTGCTTGTCAGTTTGCCACATATTAGCATAGAACTCCTGGACCATGTTCCTTCCCACTTTCATTTAAGGATTAGCTAGGACTTCCCAGTTCCTGATTCGAATTTGCTCCTGGATCTCCGGATATTCATCTTCTTTCAGATCGAATCTAACTTCCGGGATCACTGATCTCAGACCCATTATTTTAAGATAATGGTCTGAATGTTCTTTAGATAAGAACTTCCCTTGATTCCAAAGTGGTTTTGGAACGCTCTCTTTCTTGCCTCTTGGAGTGGGTTGTTTTCCTTTAGGAGCCATGATCTTAGTGATCTCGGATAAACACACCAAACTTAGAGGTTTGCTTGTCCTCAAGCAAAAGAAAAGAAAGGAGAGGGATAGAAGGAGAGCTAGGTGCAATTGTGGATGGAGGAGGAGGGAGGCCGAACCCAAATTTAAAGGGATGGGGGGTGGGTTTTCAAAAAATTGGAAAAGATAAGATAAAAATATTGAGTTGAAAAAGATAAGATAGAGGATATAGTTTAATTTTGAAGAGATATGATAGATTTTTGAAAAAGATAAGTCTGAATTTTGAAAAAGATAATATGGAGATTTGAAAAAGATATGGATTGGTTGAAAATATTTTAGAGTGAAAAAGATAGATTTGTTTTCAGAAAAGATTTGAAAAGAGTTGGATTGAATTTGGAAAGAGGGATTTTTAGAAAGTAAGGATTTTAGAAATCAGGGTTCTTAACATGTGCATGTAAAAATCATGCATTGAAACATAAAATTTGAAATTAGAATGGAAATACGTGTAGAAAAATGAATTTGGCTCCTCCTTGCTATCCTGGCGTTTGAACGCCCAAACACTGCCTGTTTTGGGCGTTCAGCGCCCAAATGCTGCTCTCCTGGGCGTTCAACGCCCAGCTGCTGCCATTACTGGCGTTCAACGCCCAGTGGGTGCCTATTTCTGGCGTTGAACGCCCAGATTGCTACCATTATTGGCGTTCAGTGCCCAGTGGATGCCCAATTTGGGCGTTGAACGCCCAAAATGCACTTTTACTGGCGTTTTCTTGCCAGTGAGCTCTTTTTCTCTGTTTTGTGTGCCGAGGTCTTCTGTAAATGATTCCTCACCTTAGTGTCAGTGAACTTTATATAAACAAATAAAAATAAAAATAAAAATAGGGCAAAATGCTTAGAGGATTGTTGCCCCATGGCTGGGTTGCCTCCCAGCAAGCGCTTCTTTATTGTCTTTAGCTGGACCTTTCTGAGCTTTTTAATCTAGCTTTAGCCTTGAGCATTCTTGCTCAATGTTGCCTTCAAGATAATGCTTGATTCTCTGTCCATTGACAATGAACTTCTTATCAGAATCAATATCTTGAAGCTCCACATAACCATATGGTGATACACTTGTAATCACGTATGGTCCCCTCCACCGGGATTTCAGTTTCCCGGGGAATAGCCTGAGTCTAGAGTTAAACAACAGAACCTTCTGTCCTGGTTCAAAGATTCTAGATGACAGCTTTCTGTCATGCCACTTTTTTTATTTTTCTTTATAAAGCTTGGCATTTTCGAAAGCTGTGAATCTGAATTCCTCTAGCTCATTTAGCTGGAGCAATCGTTTTTCTCCTGCTAGTTTGGCATCAAAGTTTAGGAATCTGGTTGCCCAGTAGGCCTTATGTTCCAGTTCCACGGGCAGGTGACATGCCTTACCATACACAAGTTGGTATGGCGAGGTACCTATAGGGGTCTTGAATGCTGTCCTGTAAGCCCACAGAGCATCATCCAAGCTCCGTGCCCAATCCTTTCTACGGGTATTTACTGTCCGTTCCAGGATTCTCTTTAATTCTCTATTAGAGACTTCAGCTTGCCCATTGGTTTGTGGATGATATGGAGTTGCCACCTTGTGGCGAATTCCATACCGAACCATGGCAGAGTAAAGCTGTTTATTGCAGAAGTGAGTGCCCCCATCACTGATTAGTACTCTAGGGACACCAAACCTGCTAAAGATGTGTTTCTAGAGGAACTTCAGCACCGTTTTAGTATTATTGGTGGGTGTGACAATAGCCTCAACCCATTTTGATACATAGTCAACTGCCACCAGAATATAAGTGTTTGAGTATGATGGTGGGAAAGGTCCCATGAAGTCAATTCCCCATACGTCAAACAACTCAATTTCTAAGATTCCTTGTTGAGGCATGGCGTAACCATGGGGCAGATTACCAGCTCTTTGGCAACTGTCACAGTTACGTACAAACTCTCGGGAATCTTTATAGAGTGTGGGCCAATAGAAGCCACATTGGAGGACCTTGGTGGCTGTTCGCTCACCTCCGAAATGGCCTCCATATTGAGATCCATGGCAATGCCATAGAATCCTCTGTGCCTCTTCTCTAGGCACACACCTACGGATTATTCCTTCTGCACATCTCTTAAAGAGATAAGGTTCATCCCACAAGTAGTACTTTGCATCAGTAATTAATTTCTTCTTTTGTATCCTGTTGTACTCCTTGGGTATGAACCTTGCAGCTTTATAGTTTGCAATATCGGCAAACCATGGTGCTTCCTGAATGGCAAATAAATGCTCATCAGGAAACGTCTCAGAGATCTCAATAAAGGGGAGGGACGTTCCTTCCACTGGCTCTATCCGGGACAGATGATCAATCACTTGGTTCTCTGTCCCTTTTCTGTCTCTTATTTCCATATCAAACTCTTGCAGAAGCAACACCCATCTGATGAGCCTGGGTTTTGAATCCTGCTTTGTGAGTAGATATTTAAGAGCAGCATGATCAGTATACACAATCACTTTTGATCCTACTAAGTATGATCTGAACTTGTCAATGGCGTAAACCACTGCAAGTAATTCTTTTTCTGTGGTTGTGTATTTTTTCTGGGCATCATTTAGAACGCGACTAGCATAATAAATGACATGCAAAAGCTTGTTATGCCTCTGTCCCAGTACTGCACCAATGGCGTGATCACTGGCATCACACATTAGCTCAAATGGTAATGTCCAGTCTGGTGCAGAAATGACTGGTGCTGTGACTAGCTTAGCTTTCAGCGTTTCAAACGCCTGTAGGCACTCTGTGTCAAACACGAATGGCGTGTCAGCAGCTAGCAGATTGCTTAGAGGTTTTGCGATTTTTGAAAAATCCTTTATAAACCTCCTATAGAATCCTGCATGCCCCAGAAAGCTTCTGATTGCCTTAACATTGGCAGGTGGTGGTAATTTTTCAATTACCTCTATTTTTGCTTGATCCACCTCTATTCCCTTGTTTGAGATTTTATGCCCAAGGACAATTCCTTCAGTCACCATGAAGTGACACTTTTCCCAGTTTAAAACTAGGTTGGTTTCTTGGCATCTTTTCAGAACAAGTTTCAGGTGATCAAGACAGGAGCTGAATGAGTCTCCATATACTGAGAAGTCATCCATGAAGACTTCCAGAAATTTTTCCACCATATCAGAGAAAATAGAGAGCATGCATCTCTGGAAGGTTGCAGGCGCATTACATAGCCCAAATGGCATCCTTCTGTAAGCAAACACTCCAGATGGACATGTGAATGCTGTTTTCTCTTGATCCTGGGGATCTACTGCAATCTGGTTATAGCCTGAGTAGCCATCCAAAAAGCAGTAATAATCATGATCTGCTAGTCTTTCTAGCATCTGGTCTATGAATGGTAAAGGAAAATGATCCTTTCTGGTGGCTGTATTGAGCCTTCTGTAGTCAATACACATGCGCCACCCTGTAACTGTTTTTGTAGGAACCAGTTCATTTTTTCATTATGAATCACTGTTATGCCTCCCTTTTTTGGGACGACTTGAACAGGGCTCACCCAGGGGCTATCAGAAATAGGATAAATAATCCCTGCCTCCAGTAATTTGGTGACCTCTTTCTGCACCACTTCTTTCATGGTTGGATTTAGCCACCTCTGTGGTTGCACCACTGGTTTGGCATTATCCTCCAATAAGATTTTGTGCATGCATCTAGCTGGGCTTATGCCCTTAAGGTCACCTATGGACCACCCAAGAGCTGTCTTGTGTGTCCTTAGCACTTGAATAAGTGCCTCTTCTTCCTGTGAATTTAAAGCAGAGCTTATGATCACTGGAAAAGTGTCACCTTCTCCCAGAAACGCATATTTTAAGGATGGTGGTAATGGCTTGAGCTCTGGTTTAGGAGGTTTCTCCTCTTCCAGAAGAAATTTCAGAGGCTCTTTCATGTCCTCTGAATCTTCTAAATCAGGCTGAACATCTTTAAAGATGTTTCCCAACTCTGATTCAAGACTCTCAGCCATGTTGATCTCTTCTACCAAAGAGTCAATAAGATCAACTTTCATGCAGTCTTTTGATGTGTCTGGATGCTGCATGGCTTTGACAGCGTTCAGCTTGAACTCATCATCATTGACTCTCAGGGTTATTTCTCCCTGTTGGATGTCAATGAGGGATCGTCCAGTTGCTAGGAAGGGTCTTCCTAGAATGAGAGTAGCACTCTTGTGCTCCTCCATTTCCAGCACAACAAAGTCAGTGGGAAAGGCGAATGGCCCAACTCTGACAATCATGTCTTCAATCACGCCTGATGGGTATTTAGTGGAACCATCAGCAAGTTGGAGACATATCTGGGTTGGTTTAACTTCTTCAGTTAAGCCAAGCTTCCTGATAGTGGATGCAGGTATTAGGTTGATGCTTGCCCCAAGATCGCATAAAGCTGTCTTGGTGCAATTATCTTCTAATATGCATGGTATCAGAAAACTCCCAGGGTCTTTAAGCTTTTCAGGAAAGCTCTTCAGAATGACTGCACTGCATTCTTCAATGAGGAGAACTCTTTCTGTTTCTCTCCAATCCTTTTTATGACTCAAGATCTCTTTCATGAACTTGGCATAAGAAGGTATTTGCTCAAGTGCTTCTGCAAATGGAATCCTTATTTCAAGAGTCCTGAGATAATCTGCAAAGCGAGCAAATTGCTTATCCTGCTCCTCTTTCCGGAGTTTTTGAGCATAAGGTATCTTGGCTTTATATTCTTCAACCTTAGTTGCTGCAGGTTTATTGCCTACAGAAGTGGTTGAAGAAGCCTTTTTAGAGGGGTTGTCATCAGCACTTGTGTGTGTCTGATCCCTCACTGGCAATTGAGTGCCAGAGTTCGAAGCTGGAGTGACGTGAGAAGCCAACTCCTTGTCTGTTCCTGGCGTTTGAACGCCAGAATTATGCCCATTTTGGGCGTTCAGCGCCAGATCCTTGCCCATTTCTGGCATTGAACGCCAGTCCTGCTTTGTTTCTAGCGTTGAACGCCAGTTTTGGCCATGGTCTGGGCGTTCAGCGCCAGCCTTCCACTAATTTTCTGGTGTTTTATCGCCAGAATTATTTTTCCCTAGGCTCTTACTGTCCTCAGGTGAATTTTGGGTGGTTTGCTCATTTCTTAGCTTTTTGCTGCCTTGAGGTGGGGTATTTAATGTCTTCCCAGTTCTTAGTTGAACTGCTTGGCACTCTTCTGCTATTTGCCTTGACAGCTGCTGCTTTGTTTGCTTAAACTGTTCGTCCATATGTATATTAGCCATCCTTGTCTCTTGTAACCTGTCTTTAAATTCGGCTAGCTGCTTTGTTAGAAAGTCCAATTGCTGATTGAATTCAGCAGCTTGTTTTACAGGACTAAGTTCAGCAGTTACTGTTTTAACCTCTTCATTAATGAAAGGGTTGCTGCTTAGGTACAGATGCTGATTCCTGGCAACTGTATCAATCAGCTCTTGAGCCTCTTCAATTGTCTTTCTCATGTGGATAGATCCACCAGCTGAGTAATCTAGAGACCTCTGGGCTCCTTCTGCAAGCCCATAGTAGAAGATGTCTAACTGAACCCATTCTGAAAACATTTCAGAGGGGCATTTTCATAGCATCTCTCTGTATCTCTCCCAGGCATCATAAAGAGATTCATTATCTCCTTATTTAAAGCCTTGGATGTCCAGCCTTAGCTGTGTCATCCTTTTTGGAGGGAAATATTGATTCAGGAATTTTTCTGTCAGCTGTTTCCATGTCCTTATGCTGGCCTTAGGTTGGTTATCCAACCATCTCTTAGCTTGATCTTTTACAGCAAATAGAAACAGTAATAGTCTGTAGACATCCTGATCTATTTCTTTATCATGTATTGTGTCAGCAATTTGTAAAAATTGTGCCAGAAACTCTGTAGGTTCTTCCTGTGGAAGACCGGAATACTGGCAACTTTGCTGCACCATGATAATGAGCTGAGGATTCAACTCAAAGCTACTGACTCCAATGGAGGGTATGCAGATACTACTCCTATATGAAGCAGTAGAGGGGTTAGAATATGACCCCAGAGTCCTCCTGGACTGTTCATTTCCGCTTAGGTCCATGATGGAGAAAGGGAGATGATGTAAAATAGAAAAAATATTTTTATTTATTTATTTATATATTTATTTCGAAAATAAAATAAATTAAAATAAAATAAATAAAAATTGAGTGAAGATTTTCGAAAAACTGAGGAGAGAGAAAGTGGTTAGGAAGTTTTGAAAAGGATATGATGATTTTAAAAAAAAAAGTTTTAAATTTTGAAATAAAAATCTGAATTTTAGAAATATATTTCGAAAATTTGTTTTTAAAATAGAGAGAAAAGATATTTTTTTATTTTTAAGAGGAAAGAGAAAAATAATAAGATAGCACAAGATTTAAAATTTTTAGATTTAATGCTCCTTATTTTCGAAAATTTTGGAGGGAAAACACCAAGGAACACCAAACTTAAAAATTTTAAGATCAAGACACAAGAAGAACTCAAGAACACCTTGAAGACTCACAAGAACACAAGAACATGAAGGAAGAACACCAAACTTAAAATTTTTAGAAAACCAAAATAAATTTTCGAAAATTTTAAGAAAAATCAACAAGAAAACACCAAACTTAAAGTTTGGCACAGGATTTAATAGAAAAAAATATTTTTGAAAAAGATTTTAAAAATATGATAGCCAATTACCATGAACATAAACACCACGTTCTAACTAATTGAGCTATAAATTTAAAGTGTTTTAACAAGGGATAAATAATAAAAGACTCTAAACCAAAAAAAGAAAAATTTTTCCTAATCTAAGCAACAAAATAAACTGTTAGTTGTCCAAACACGAACAATCCCCGGCAACGGCGCCAAAAACTTGGTGCACGAATTGTGAATCACACTTTTCACAACTCGTACCACTTACCAGCAAGTGCACTGGGTCGTCCAAGTAATACCTTACGTGAGTAAGGGTCGAATCCCACGGAGATTGTTGGTTTGAAGCAATCTATGGTTATCTTGTAAATCTTAGTCAGGAAGTCAGTTATGTTTATCAGTTGAATTGCGAATAACCAAGAGAGCATAAATTAAAGGGTACCTGTTATGCAGTAATGGAGAATATGTTTGAGTTTTGGAGATGCTTTGTCTTCTGAATCTCTGCTTTCCTCTGTCTTCTGATTCACGCATGCACGTCCTCCCATGGCAAGCTGTATGTAGGGGATCACCATCGTCAATGGCTACATCCCATCCTCTCGGTGAAGAATATGCTCACATGCTCTGTCACAGCACGGCTAATCATCTGTCAGTTCTCGATCGTGCTGGAATAGGATTCTTCATCCTTTTGCGTCTGTCACTAACGCCCAGCACTCGTGAGTTTGAAGCTCATCACAGTCATTCGATCATTGAATCCTACTCGGAATACCACAGACAAGGTTTAGACTTTCCGGATTCTCATGAATGCCGCCATCAGTTCTAGCTTATACCACGGAGATTCTGATTAAGGAATCTAAGAGATATTCATTCAATCGGATATAGAACGGAGGTGGTTGTCAGGCACATGTTCATAGGTTGAGGAAGGTGATGAGTGTCACGGATCATCACCTTCATCACAGTTAAGCGCGAATGAACATCTTAGGTAGGAACCAGCGTTTTTGAATGGAAAATAGAAATACTTGCATTAATTCATCGAGACACAGCAGAGCTCCTCACCCCCAACAATGGGGTTTAGAGACTCATGCCGTCAAAGAGTACAAAGTTCAGATCTAAAAATGTTATGAGATGCAAAATAAGTCTCTAAAAGTTGTTTAAATACTAAACTAGTAGCCTAGGTTTACAAAAAATGAGTAAACTATGATGGATGATGCAGAGATCCACTTCTAGGGCCAACTTGGTGTGTGCTGGGCTGAGATTTAAGCAGTTCACGTGCAGAGGCCATTTGTGGAGTTGAACGCCAGTTTTTGTGCCAGTTTGGGCGTTCAACTCCAGCTTTTGATCCTTTTCTGGCGTTGGACGCCAGAATTGGGCAGAGAACTGGCGTTGAACGCCAGTTTATGTCGTCTATCCTTGTGCAAAGTATAGACTATTATATATTGCTGGAAAGCCCTGGATGTCTACTTTTCAACGCAATTAGGAGCATGCCATTTCGAGTTCTGTAGCTCCAGAAAATCCACTTTGAGTGCAGGGAGGTCAGAATCTAACAGCATCAGCAGCCCTTTCTCAGCCTGAATCAGATTTTTACTCAGCTTCTTCAATTTCAGCCAGAAAAATACCTGAAATTACAGAAAAACACACAACTCATAGTAAAGTCCAGAAATAGGAATTTTTCCTAAAAACTAATGAAAATAGACTAAAAACTAACTAGAACATACTCAAAACTATATGAAATTAACCCCAAAAAGCGTATAAAATATCCGCTCATCATACACCCCATACTATTATATATTGTTGGAAAGCCCTGAATATCTACTTTCTAATGCCGTTGAGAGTGCATCATTTGAAGCTCTACAGCTCGAGTTACACTCCGTTGAAGGTGCAGAGGTCAGCTGGCCTTATTACAGGTTAGTACTATGTTCGTCTATGCACTTCTCGGGACAGTTTTCTCCCTCAATTTTAGTATCCACCATGTAGCGCAATATATGCTTGGAAAGATCTGGATTTGTACTTTCCAATGCTATTGGAATCACCTCATTTGGAGCTATGTAGCTCACGTCATTCTTGTTTGAAAAAGACCCCGTCAGGCTGTCAGGAGCAAAGTTGGACTCAACGTTGGTGAGCCAACTTTGGCCACTAATGCTACTTACTCTTCTTCTTCTCTGCCCTTCCTTTGCTTCTTCTTACCTATCATCAACCCAATAAGTGTATCAAAGTAATATACAAGATAATCTTTACTATACTAAGTGTGCTAATAATACTCAATTTCATAACTTCACTTAGTGTGATCTATTTCATCATATTTACCTTGTATATTTAACTAGAATTCACCTATGCTTGAGATTTTGTTTCATGCAGAGATTTTTCATGCTTTTACTCAATTATCAACAAAATTTTACAAAAACTACATAAAAATCTATTGAAAAAGGATAAAAAAATAGGCCATGATGCCTTGGCATCAGAGGAGGACGAGCCAAAGGATTGGCTTTCTCCTTTCCTTTGCGAGGAATCCTGAAAAGACAAAAATAGAGTACAATTCAGGAGAAACAGATAAAATTCACAGAAATCAAGAGGAAATAGTCAAACAGTGTAAATTAGAGCCACTAAGGTAAACAAACACTTAATCGAGGAAAACATGTTCAATATAAGTGATATGATCAAAAGGAAATGTATGTTTCCACAATTAAGCAACCTAAGTCAACAACAAATGAGTAATCGAAAATTAAAGCATAAACAACTTAGGTTTTATTAATGCAGGAGAATTGAATTAAGACTTGGTCATTCTTCCAATTATGCCTTAAAAGTGTAATCAAGTTTAAATTAAAAACTGGCACGAAAGGAATAGCCAAGTCAACAATGAAGGCATGCACTTATTCATGTTGAGGGATGAAAGACAATCAAACACATACTGCCCTTGTTCAGAAAGCAATAAGTTGAAAAAGTTAAATTTGAATTGCTCAAAAATTTGAAGAAAAACAAGTGGCTATGCATGCGATAATCTATGTTTAAAAGCTTCCTGAATAGGAAACAGCATCAATTCACTACACAAAATCATGCTATGCACGTATAATGCACCAAACAAAATGGTCACAGCTGGGTATTCCAACACAGCTGCAAATTTCAAATTCAGTTTGGTCTTTCAGCAATATCGGCAACCAGGTGCATGATTAAGTCAAGCTCACGCAACATTCAAATCAATAGAAAACTGCACAGGTAGGAATTGTAATGCATAAGGGAGGGAAAATTCAAAACCTATGCTGATCAGACACAGAAATTGAATCAAAAGTCCCATTCAGGCATTTACAGGCATGTTATATGCAGAAACGGGAAGCAGCATTCACAGTTTAATCTAAGCAGCATTCAATCCAGAGAAATCAGAAATAATCAGCCAACATCAACCATTCAATCCAAAAAACAAAAAATTATCTAACCTAATGCCACCTAGTTACTAGAACAGAAATAAAAAAGCAGCTAAAGAAAGTAAATGAAATAGAAATAGTAAAGAGCAGGTTACAGGGAAGGAAATGGAACCTGTAATGCAGAAGGAAGAAGAAGAAGAAATGCATGGAGAAAGAGGGTCGCAGTGGCACAGAGGTCCGCCGCTGCTGGTGGCTACTCGCTGGAACTGGAAGAGCGAACTAGGGCTGGCAAAACAGGGGTGCAGCGCAGAGACAGGGGAAATGGAAGAGAAATGGAGAAGAGGGAGAAGAAGGAAGAGAGAGAAAGAGTCCGCAACGGTGGTCGCCGGTGGTGGTGTGGTCGGCTGGAGGTGATGGTCTGAGTTGTGGGCTGAGTGGCTGGGTTTGGGTTCAAAGAAGGGTGAAAAAGGAGAAAGGGGTGGGGTTTGGGGAAACTGAAGCGCGAGTCCTCTTTTTGAATTAAAATTCGAAAAGGACCTCGTGCGCACATACAAGGTAGTGTGCGGTCGCACACAAGGAAGAAGGAAGGGTATGCGCGTACACAACGGCGTGCGGGCACTGCGAACAGTAAGGGCGTCGCGGCCTGTGCAGGCGCACAAGAGAGGCAAAAGGGTTTGTGTTCACACGCACAAGTGGTGCGTGTGCTGCGACCAAGGGGTTGCCAAAGGATATGCGTGCGCTCAGTGCTATGCGCACACAGATGGCTTTTTTTTAAGAGATCAGGGTGAAGTGTGCGTACGCACGCAAGGGGTGCGGACGCACAGAGGTAAAAGAAGGTGGTGTTCACACACACAAGCTATGCGCGTGCTGCAAACAGAGGAAGTATTTAGGGTTGTGCGTGCGCACATTGCAGTGCAAACGCATAGGAAATGTAAAACAAGGGAACTTTGCGGGCGCACAAGGCTGTGCGTACGCACAGGTCTCTGTTCCTGCAACAAAAATTATGCCTCTAAGGCATCAAACTTGACATTCAAAATAGGTCTTCAAGCCCCAAAACACCATAAAACTCCAAAAACACATTATTCCACTAAAATTGCTTGACCATCATCAAAATAAAACCAACCAACCAAGCAAAACAACCAATTATTCATGAAATAAAAGCTAAAAGAAAGAAGGTTAGAAGGATATTACCATGGTGGGGTGTCTCCCACCTAGCACTTTGGTTTAAAGTCCTCAAGTTTGACTTTTGAGGAGCTCCTTGTTAAGGTGGCTTATGTTTCCACTCCTCATTGAATCTCCAACCAATTTTGGTATTGATTTGACTTCCAGGGTCCCAAATAAATTTCATCAAACTCTTGAGAGACTTTAAGCTAGAAACTAGGATCCATGAGTGTTGACTTTTGAAACTGATGCCCGGATCCCATATTCTAGTCTCTTGTTCATCTTCTTTTTTATCTTCATTGTTGCACTTACATGAACTTTGTCTTGAATCACCATTGACACACTTGTATACTCCCTGGAATCCACAAAATTGACTTTTGCACCATAATTGAGCTCCAAATGTTGAATTGGATTCCTTGATGAACTTCCTTCATTTTCGCCAATTAACATTCATCTCTTCACCATCCATTACTCCAAGAAGGGTGTGAAGTTGACAATCCATCTCTAAGAGAGCGTATTGATGTGGGCCTTGAAAGCTTGTTAGAGAAATCTTCACCCACTCAATTTGCTCTTGCACAAGTACCTTCACTTCTTGTTAGCCAAAATTTTCCTCAACCTCTTTTGAATCTTCCTCATCATCACTCAAATCATAAATTGGAGGTTGTGTGAAGTCCACATCAACATTTCCTTCCAAATCTAATAAGGAAGGCTCATGAAGATCGTTGATGGGATTGACCAAGTTGGACAAAAAATCTTGAATGATGGAATCCTCTTGACCAATTCCCACCAACTCTTCATTTGTCTCCTCTTGTACTTCATGTTGTAACTTGACATCTTGTACGTAATTTTGCAATTCTCTGTTCACTCCAGACTTTTCACTTGATTCCACACATTCATCCACTAAAATTTCTTGGTCATGGCATGAATGCAACAAAGCTAACCGGTCAAGAGTTTCCGCCAAGGTAGACATGACTTGCTCTTGCTTCTTCCGGAAGTCTTGTTGTTCTTGAATGAGCATGAAAAGTACTTCTTGTGTGGCTTGATCCATATGTGAAGATGAAGATTGAAGTGATGAAGGTTGACAATCAAGCTCATGAGATCTTGGTTTTGTATGTAGTGATGTGATAGTGTATATAATTGGTGACTAGGAAGGTGAGTGTTTGGGTTCCAGGGGGTAAATTGTGGTAATGGTGTGGAAAAGTCATGAAGAAAGTATAAACAATACCTAGTAATGAAAACAAAAAAAACAAAAAAGTGCTATTTACACTATTAACATATTTACAACAACCTAAGATATAACACCAATTGCATCCCGGGAAACGGCGCCAAATTTGATGACGTGAGAATTTATCGTCGATCTAGAATCAATCTAAACAAGAATCAATTTGTTGGTAGCATAGTCCAAACCAAAAACAAACTCTCACGATCAAATGTTAAAATTTGAATCAAATATAAACCGAGAGTATTTAAACCTCGGGTCGTTCTCCCTAGGAATGCAATTGGAATGTTACTCTTACGGTTGTTAGAAAAAGGGGGGTTTTGATATAAAAGAATGAAAGACTAAAAAAACTGAGAAATCAAAGAACTAAGAAATGATTAAATTGGCAATTAATGCAAGTGAAAGGAGCTAAGATCAAAACTAGTGAAAATGGTATAAATGCATAAAAGAGCCTTGACTTGGGAATGAGGATCTAAGGAATCCTATCATTGCCATAACCACAACTATGATAATTATGATTAGTCAATCTCGCTTAGTCAACCCCAAACATCGAGGAGTAAGTCAAGCAAGCATAATTGACCTTAATCCATAAGTCCTAACCAACTTACCAATCTAGTTGATAAAAGGCTAGCTTTAATGGAAACAAGAGTCAACTAACTCCTCAAGAATTACCACTAAATGTCGGACATTATGACTCTAGTATCCTAGGAACTCAAACCACAAGCCAAGGTTTGAAAATCTACTCAAAATTACCAAGTAGCATTTTCACAAACAATTGGTGGGCATAAAACCAAAACATGAGAATTTGCAAGGAATCTTAGAAAACTATAACCAACTATCAACAAAACCAAACATAAACAAGAAATCAAATATAAAGAAAGCATGAAACTGTAAATTCATCAATCAAAACTTTAAGAAACTTAAAATTGCAAATATAAACAAAGTAACTTGAACCAAAAGATAGTGAAAGTAAAAGTGCTTGAATTAAAGAGGAAATTGAGAGTACTTACAATTAAAGGAGTAAAATCAAAGATCAAAGCTTGCTATAAAATGCTACAATGGAAATGAAAATGAAACCCTAAGAGAGTAATATACTCTACACTACTCCTACTCCTAATTACTATGTAAAACTATGTCTAAGTTTTCATTGTGTTCCCCTCCCCCTGCTTTGATATGTGTTGAATTTCCCTTTTTATAGCACTCTAAAACAGCATTCCATCCTTCCAAAATGGGCCAAGAGGCCTCAAAAATCATGGAGCACGTGTTGCATTAATGAAATCACGTGCAAGGACCGTGCGCACGCACAGGTACTCGTGCGCACGCACACATGGAAATTCCTTCTTGTGCGCACGCATAGATGCTTGTTCACACGCACACTTTGCTGTGTGTGTTTTTTCTTATTTTCTTCATGTGTTCTACCTTCTACATGCTTTCTTCCACTTTTGCCTAGCCAATCCTACCCAAATGACCTGAAATCACTTCAGAAAATATATCACGGCATCGAATGGCAATAAAGTAGAATTAAGTTGCTCAATTTAAGCACAAAATTGCATGTGTCCACATTTAGGATCAAATTAGGGAAGAATCACAAAAGCATGCTATTTTGGTGTATAAGTGTGAGTTTATGTGCTATAATACATCCAAAAATGAGTCAAAATATATCATTAAATATGGACTCATCACCCATTCACTATCCGAGATTGGATAGATGATATCGGCTTCAAGCAGTCTGGTTACTTCCTTCTTCACAACTTCCAAAATGGTGGGGTTCAATCGCCTTTGAGGTTGATGGATAGGCCTCGCTCCCTCCTCTAGAAATATCCGGTGCTCGCAAACCTGAGGACTTATACCTACTATGTCTGCCAAACTCCACCCAATAGCTTTCTTGTGTCTTCTCAGCACACTAAGCAGCTGCTCCTCTTGTTGCGAAGTGAGTTCCTTTGCAATAATAACTGGGAGCTTTTGATTGTCCTCAAGATAGGCATACTTAAGGTGGGATGCAAAGGGCTTTAACTCTATTTTCAGCTCATGGCTGGGCACTTGATCATCCGGAACCACTGTAGGTAGCAAGGCATCTTCAGTATACTCATAGGGCTTCTCTACACTTGTACCTTGCTCCATAGTCTCTTCTTCTACTGTCTCTTGGTGAACTTCAGCTACAATCTCATAAATAATGTCACACTAGAAGATGGAGTGATCTTCTGGTGGGTGCTTCATGGCTTCATCAAGGTTGAAACTCACTGCTCTGCCATCAAGCTCAAAAGAATATGTACTCGAGAAGGCATCCAACTTGAACCGCGAAGTCTTCAGAAATGGCCGTCCAAGCAAAATAGACGAAGGTCCTCCGGAGTCACTAGGTGGCATCTCCAGAATGTAGAAGTCGATAGGAAATGTCAGCCCTTTGATGCTTACCAGGACGTCCTCTGCAATGCCAACCACTGAAATTATGCTCTTATCTGCCAAAACAAAACATGATGCCGACCTTTTCAAGGGTGGGAGCCTCAAGGAATCATATACAGATAATGGCATAATACTAACACATGCAGTTAATAAATTGTACACCACCTATAATGCAAGTTACCATACATGGACCGGGATCCCCACATTTTTCTGGTATAGCACCCATTAAAGCAGAAATAGAGCTACCTAAAGGAATAATTTCTAAATCATTTATCTTATCCTTATGCATGCATAAATCTTTTAGAAACTTAGCATATTTAGGTACTTGTTGAATAGCATAAAAAAGGGGAATAGTTACCTCAACCTATTTGAAGATCTCCACCATTTTGGGATCTAGCTCCACTTGCTTCTTGGGCCTCCTAGCAAGGTGTGGGAAGGGAATGAGGATGGCTTCTCTCACAGCATCATCTTCCTTAGGCACTCCATTCCTTGGTTGAGAAACTTCTTCTTCAACCGTATCTTGTACCTCATCCTTTTTTTCTACATCTTCCACCTCAACAACATCCTCAACATGAATGTGTTCTCTTGAGCTTGATTCCTCGGGACTACTCTCTTACAATGTAGTTCCGGACCTTAAGGTGATGGCATTAATTCCACCCTTAGGGTTGGATAAAGGTTGAGAGGGAAGTGCACTAGAACTTGAAGGTTGATTGTTGGGGGTAGAAGGTGGTTCTATTCGGGATATAAGAGCTTGTAGAGTAGAGGTAAGACCGGTAAGGCTAGAGGTAAGTGAATTTTGGAGCTCTTTTTGTCCTTGAAGGATAGAACATAGTGTTTCATGTTGGTTAGAGGAAGGGGGAGGGTAGGTGATTTGAGGGGCTTGTGGTAGGTTGAATTGAGGTGCTTGGGCTTGCCTTTGGTGAGGTGCTCTGTTTGGAGGATTCTGTTGATTTCGGTTCTGTTGATAGTTGTTGTTATTCCACCTTTGATTTCCACCGTTGTCTCTGCCTCCTTGGTTGTAGTTGTCCCTCCAACCTTGGTTGGAATTATCCCTCCAACCTTGGTTGGAATTATCTCTCCATCCTTGGTTGGTGTTGTCTTGCCAACCCTTATTGTAGTTACCAACTTGGTTATAATTACCCCCTTGTTGATAGTACCCTTGATTCGGACAGTTGTAATACGCATTTGTCGCTGCCAAGGTGTTGTCCTCCTGTAGTTGTGGACATTCATCAGTGTAGTGGGAGTAGCAAGCGCATATTCCACACACTCTCTGAGGGACTAGTTGTTGACACTACTACTGTAGAGGAGACTGAGGTTGTTGTTAATTCAGCTGGAGCTGCTTTAGTATATTGGTCATCTCTCCCAGAATCTTAGTGAGAGCAGCGGTCTCACTACTATAAGAAACTTCTGTAATAGCCTTAGGATGATTAGTCCTTTGCCCTGCATTGCCGGTAGACTCAGCTACATCAGTGATCAGTTGCCATGCTTCCGTCGCCGTCTTGTACTTTGTCAGAGAGCCATTACTCGCAGCATCTAACAAAGTCTTCTGTTAAGGCTTCATGCCTTGGCAGAAATAGCTAATCAACACCAACTGGTCAATTTTATGGTGAGGACATGAGTCTAGGAGATTCCTGAAGTGTTCTCAATAATCGTAGAGGGTCTCTGATTCACCTTGAACGACACAGGAAATCTCCTTCCTCAATCTATCTGTAACTTCTGCTGGAAAGAACTTGTCTAGGAACTCCTTTTTTAGCAAGCCGCAATTAGTAACAACAGCTTCCGGTTGAGTGTAGAACCACTCCTTGGCCTTTCCCTCCAGAGAAAACGGGAAGGCATATAGCTAGACGACAGTCTCATCAACACCATGTCGCCTAGTAGTTGAGCAAGCTATTTGAAAATCCCTAAGGTGCTTAATAGGCTCCTGAGCAGGTAAGCCATGGAACTTAGGCAGTAGATTAATCAGAGCAGTCTTCAGTTCAGAATCTGCAGTTAGATTCGGATGACGCGCCTGATATGGTTGCAGGGTAAAATCCGGAGCTCCCGCTTCCTTGAGAGTAATCCGTCTAGGCTCTACCAAAGTATCTGCACTCAAATCAACAGAAGAGGCGTCAATAGAATTAACAGGAGAGGAACTAGTTTTTTCCTCGAATGATGCTTCAGACCCGTCTTCAGATAAGACTGGTGAATTAGGTAAAACCCCTTTACCACCCTCAGAGGCTAATCGATGCCGAGCTCGCCTAATACGTGAAACAGTTCTTTCGATCTCAGGATCAAATGCGGCTAAGCTCGGATCCAGTAATAAACGTGTCATTCAATGAAAGAAACATATAGCTCATGGTAATAAAATATATTAAGAAAAATGTAGTTCTGTAAATAAAATAAATATTTACACTGACCAATAATTTAGCACATCGTTGCAACTCCCTGGAAATGGCGCTAAAAATTGACGGGCGGAAAATTGCTGGTTAAGAAATTTCAGTAAAAATCAGCGTTGCAAGTACAGTTCTCAACCGACGAAAATTCCACTGTCAATTTAAAAAGGGTGTCACAATTTAGAATAATTAACTGGGAGTAGGATTCCCAGGTCGTCTCCCAAAGAGTTGACAAAAGAGTGCAATTTATTGGTCAGGGGTTTTCTGAGAAATTTTTAGAGTTGGAAATGGGAAAATAAATAACTAAAAATTATTCAAGGAGCAATTAACAAGAGATGTTGTGTATTTAAAATAAAAAGCCTTAGCTAGGAGAAGATTAATTGGAGTTTCTATCCTCGTTGAATTTCTCAAGTGTAATAGTAAAAAGGTTGTTGCTTCTACTTAGTTATCCTCTGTCTAATAGAGGAAAGTCAAGTAGGTAATACCAACTTCACTTTACAAATCCTAATTACCTCCCAAGGAGGGATTAGAGTTAATAAAAATCCAATTGGCAGTAATTTCTAATTACCTATTAACACTTGAGTATTCTAACTCAAGGGTTTCCTATTAATCAACTCCAAAGCCAAGTTGGGAACTCTACTCCATTGACATGAATGCCATTTTCACAGACATGTAAAGGAAGTAGATAGAAAACATGGTATTTGAAACTAAGTTAATAAAATTAAAATTGACTCTGATAATTAATTGAAGGAAATTCAACAGGCAATGGGATTAAATATAAAAATAGTTCATGGTATTAATAAATTCAAAATTAACAAAATAAAAATATGAGTACCAATAACTAAATGGAAAACAAAAGAGTAGAGTAATAGAGAAGCAAACTAAAATGATGAAAGCTTCAATCGAAGGTAGTAGCAACTTTCTCCAAACTCAGAAAGTGGGTCAAAAAGGAGCCCAGAAATCGCCCCTCAGCGAATTCTGATATCTGCAGCACGTGACGGCATGTAATGCATACGCGTCGCTCTACGCGTATGCGTCGATAGGCAATCTTTCAGTCACGCATACGCGTCGCTGCTCACCCATAAAATCTTTAATTCCTTGTGTTCCTTCCTCTTTTGCATGCTTCTTTTCCACCCTCTAAGCCATTACTGTCCTATAAACCCTGACAACACTTAACACACATATCACGGCATCGAATGGAAATAAGAGAGGATTAAAAATAGCAGATTTAGGGCCAAAGGAGCAAGTTTTCAGTCATAGGACCCATTTAGGAAGGAAAATGTAAAACCATGCATTTTATATGAATAAGTGTATGAAAGATTGATAAAATCCACTCTATTTAGCACAAGATAAACCAAAAAATAGTGGTTTATCATTGGTCCTACCAATCACGGCCTCCGATCTAACTCAAATCAACTCGACCTCCGGACCAAATTAAATCAACATCAAAACTCCATCACAAAATAGAATCGATCACAAGCACAAACAGTGCAAGACAAACATAATCAGAGAGCAATTACATCAAGTGCAATAAATAACTATTAGACAAAAATCATCAGATAGGCAAACCAAAATACTTAAGCCTACCCAAACAAAGCAAAACAAATGCAATATGATGTATGCCTTTTCTACTGGCTGTGAGATCTGATGACAAGTCATCTTATGCTAGCTTTTCAAGCATTTTTCACTTGTTTCATTAGGTTTTATACACTTTCTTGCACTATAAGTAAGTGATTTGGAGTAAATTTTCATGGTTATGTTAAATTAATCAATCATTATTTAATTTACAAAAAATCATAAGGTTTAAGTTAGAATTAGTTAAATTTATGAATGATTTAGAAACCTTGTGAATTTGGTGATACTTTGATATGTTTATTTGGTTGCTTGTAGGTAAAGAAATGATTAAGAAAAGAAAGAACTAGGAAGCGTGCCTTATCAAAGCGTGACCCATGATATGAAAGCGTGGTGCTCACCCAAAGGAGCAAGGCCCAGCACTCGAAGAACCAACGGAGCGCCCAATGATGCACCAAGAAAGCAACGACGCTACGTTGAGTGTCTCAACTGAGTGCTACAAGGAAACTCAATTAGCAAGGCAAAGCACTCAAAGAATCGAGTGCTACGTTAAAACATTTTCACTTTTTCATGGCCTTCATGCAAAGAAAGTGATGAGCGGATAATTTATATGCTTTTTGACATTGTTTTTAGTATGTTTTTAGTAGGATCTAGTTACTTTTAGGGATGTTTTTAATAGATTTTGTGTTAAATTCACATTTCTGGACTTTACTATGAGTTTGTGTGTTTTTCTGTGATTTCAGGTATTGTCTGGCTGAAATTGAGGAACTTGAGCAGAAATCAGATTCAGAGGTTGAAAAAGGACTGCTGATGCTGTTGGATTCTGACCTCCCTGCACTCAAAGTGGATTTTCTGGAGCTACAGAACTCGAAATGGCGCGCTTCCAATTGCGTTGGAAAGTAGACATCCAGGGCTTTCCAGCATTATATAATAGTCCATACTTTGGCCAAGAATTGACGATGTAAACTGGCTTTCAACGCCAGCCTTCTGCCCAAATCTGGCGTCCAGCGCCAGAAAAGGATCCAAAACCAGAGTTGAACGCCCAAACTGGCACAGAAACTGGCGTTCAACTCCACAAATGGCCTCTGCACGTGTAACACTCAAGCTCAAGCCCAAGCACACACCAAGTGGGCCCCGGAAGTGGATTTATGCATCAATTACTTACTCATGTAAACCCTAGTGACTAGTTTATTATAAATAGGACCTTTTACCATTGTATTAGGCATCTTTGGACGTCTGGTTCTTAGATCAGAGGGGCTGGCCACACGGCCATGCCTGGACCTTTCACTTATGTATTTTCAACGGTAGAGTTTCTACACTCCATAGATTAAGGTGTGGAGCTCTGCTGTTCCTCAAAGATTAATGCAAAGTACTACTGTTTTCTATTCAATTCTTCTTATTTCTCTTCTAAGATATCCATTCGCACCCAAGAACGTGATGAAGGTGATGATTATGTGTGACGCTCATCATCCTTCTCCCTTATGAATGCGTGCCTGACAACCACTTCCGTTCTACATTAGAATTGAATGAGTATCTCTTAGATCTCTTAGTCGGAATCTTCGTGGCGTAAGCTAGAATGATGGCGGCATTCAAGAGAATCCGAAAAGTCTAAACCTTGTCTGTGGTATTCCGAGTAGGATTCAATGATTGAATGACTGTGACGAGCTTCAAACTCGCGAGTGCTGGGCGTTAGTGACAGACGCAAAAGGAGGGTGAATCCTATTCCAGCATGATCGAGAACCGACAGATGAATAGCCGTGCCGTAACAGGGTGCGTGAGCATATGATTCACTGAGAGGAGGGGATGTAGCCACTGACAACGGTGATGCCCTTGCATACAGCCAGCCATGGAAAGGAGTAAGACTGATTAGATGAAGATAGCAGGAAAGCAGAGGTTCAGAGGAACGAAAAGCATCTCCATTCGCTTATCTGAAATCCCTGCCAATGAATCTACATAAGTATCTCTATCCCTTTTATTGTTTATTTTAATCTAATAAAATATCATGTTTAAATTCGCCTGACTGAGATTTTCAAGGTGACCATAGCTTGCTTCATACCAACAATCTCCGTGGGATTCGACCCTTACTCACGTAAGGTATTACTTGGACGACCCAGTGCACTTGCTGGTTAGTTGAATGGAGTTGTGATCACACGTGCCATTACCAGGGATTATTAAGATCCCAATTCATCACACCATGATCTCTTTGGGGTATTTTTGATTTCATACAAATACAAAGAGACTAACTTTGAGGATCACAATTTCGTCCACCAAGTTTTTGGCGCCGTTGCCGGGGATTGTTTGAGTTTGGACAACTGACGATTCATCTTGTTGCTCAGATTAGGTAATTTTCTTTTTCTTTTCTTTTCAAAAATTTTTTCAAAAATATTTTCAAAAATCTCTCATCTGTTTTCGAAAAAAAAAATGTTTTCAAAAATAAATTATTCTATGGCTTCAAAATTTTTAAGAATGAATTCTAGTGTTTCATGAAATTTGTTGAATCATATCTGGCTGTAAAGCCATACCCAAACTACTTTGGGATTGGTATTCAACTAATCACTCCAGCCCATGTAATTATATGTTGAAGCTTGGCTGGCTATTAAGCCATGCCTGACCCTTTGATTGGAGCTTTAAGACTAACATGGCAAGATTCCTGGAATTCATATTAAAAATTTTGGAATCCTTATTTTTTAATTTTAACAATAATTTTCGAAAAATATAAAATAAAAATCCAAAAAAATTAGAAAATCATAAAAATCAAAAATAGTTCATGTTTCTTGTTTGAGTCTTGAGTCATGTTATAAGTTTGGTGTCAATTGCATATGCATCTTGCATTTTTTCGAAAATATCATGCATTAATAGTGTTCTTCATGATCTTCAAGTTGTTCTTGGTAAGTCTTCTTGTTTGATCTTGATGATTTTTTGTTTTGTGTTGTATGTTGTTTTTCATATGCATTCTTGAATTCTTAGTGCGTAAGCATTAAAGAATTCTAAGTTTGGTGTCTTGCATGTTTTCTTTGCATTAAAAATTTTTCAAAAATATGTTCTTGATGTTCATCATGACATTCAAAGTGTTCTTGGTGTTCATCTTGACATTCATAGCATTCTTGCATGCATTCATTGTTTTGATCTAAAAATTTCATGCATTGCATATTTTTCATGTTTTTCATAAAAATTTCAAAAATCAAAAAAAAAAAAAATATCTTTCCCTTTTTCTCTCATCAAATTTGAAAATTTGGATTGACTTTTTCAAAAATTTTTAAAATCAAATTGTTTCTCATAAGTCAAATCAAATTTTCAATTTGAAAATCTTATCTTTTTCAAAAATCAAATCTTTTTCAAAATTCTTGGTTATTTTCGAAAAATTCAAAAAATTAATTTTCAAAAATCTTTTTCTTATTTTTATCCCAAATTTTCGAAAATAACTTAATCAATTAATGTTTTGATTCAAAAATTTGAAGTTTGTTACTTGCTTGTTAAGAAAGATTCAAACTTTAAGTTCTAGAATCATATCTTGTGATTTCTTATGAATCAAGTCATTAATTGTGATTTTAAAAATCAAATCTTTTTCAAAACTAATTCCTATCATATCTTTTCAAAAATATCTTCTTATCTTATCTTTTTCAAAAATATCTTTTCAAAATATCTTTTCTAACTTCCTAACTTCTTATCTTTTCAAAATTTGTTTCAACTAACTAACTAACTTTTTGTTTGTTTCTTAACTTTTTCAAAACCACCTAACTAACTCTCCCTCTCAATTTTCGAAAATATCCTCCCCTTTTTCAAAAATTTCTTTTTAATTAACTAATTATTTTTATTTTTTTATTTCAAAAAAAAAAAAATTTCGAAAAATACTAACTAATTTTTCAAAAACCATTTTCAAAAATCACTAACCCCTTTTCAAAAATGATTTTCGAAAATTCCCTCCTTCTCTCTCATCCTATTCTATTTATTCATTCATTAACTAACATCTCTTCCTCACATCATCACCTAATTCGAACCCCCTCTTTTATCTGTGTTCGAATTTCTTCCTCTTTTCTTCTACTCACATAAGGGATCCCTATACTGTGGTATAAAGGATCTCTATTATTATTATTATCATTTTTCTGTCCATTCTTCCTTGTATTATGAGCAGGAGCAAGGATAAGAACATTCTTGTGGAAGCAGATCCAGAACCTGAAAGGACTCTGAAGAGAAAATTAAAAGAGAAGCTAAAATACAACAATCCAGAGAAAACCTTTCAGAAATTTTCGAACAGGAAGAGGAGATGGCAGCCGAAAATAATAATAATGCAAGGAGGATGCTTGGTGACTTTACTGCACCTAATTCCAATTTACATGGAAGAAGCATCTCCATTCCTGCCATTGGAGCAAACAACTTTGAGCTGAAACCTCAATTAGTTTCTCTGATGCAGCAGAACTGCAAGTTTCATGGACTTCCATCTGAAGATCCTTTTCAGTTCTTAACTGAATTCTTGCAGATATGTGATACTGTTAAGACTAATGGAATAGATCCTGAAGTCTACAGGCTCATGCTTTTCCCTTTTGCTGTAAGAGACAGAGCTAGATTATGGTTGGATTCTCAACCTAAAGACAGCCTGAACTCTTGGGATAAGCTGGTCACAACTTTCTTAGCCAAGTACTTTCCTCCTCAAAAGCTGAGTAAACTTAGAGCTGATGTTCAAACCTTCAGACAGAAAGAAGGTGAATCTCTCTATGAAGCTTGGGAAAGATACAAACAGTTGACCAAAAAGTGTCCTTCTGACATGCTTTCAGAATGGACCATCCTGGATATATTCTATGATGGTTTATCTGAGCTATCAAAGATGTCACTGGACACTTCTGCAGGTGGAACCATTCACCTAAAGAAAACGCCTGCAGAAGCTCAAGAACTCATTGACATGGTTGCTAATAACCAGTTCATGTACACTTCTGAAAGGAATCCTGTGAATAATGGGACGCCTATGAAGAAGGGAGTTCTTGAGGTTGATACTCTGAATGCCATATTGGCTCAGAATAAAATATTGACTCAGTAAGTCAATATGATCTCTCAGAGTCTGCATGGAATGCAAGCTGCATCCAACAGTACTCAAGAGGCTTCTTCTGAAGAAGAAGCTTATGATCCTGAGAACCCTGCAATAGCAGAGGTAAATTACTTAGGTGAACCTTATGGAAACACCTATAACTCAACATGGAGAAATCATCCAAATTTCTCATGGAAGGATCAAAAGCCTCAACAAGGCTTTAATAATGGTGGAAGAAACAGGTTTAGCAATAGCAAGCCTTTTCCATCATCAACTCAGCAACAGACAGAGAACTCTGAACAAAATGCTTCTAATTTAGCAAATCTAGTCTCTGATCTATCCAAGGCCACTGTAAGTTTCATGAATGAAACAAGGTCTTCCATTAGAAATTTGGAAGCACAAGTGGGCCAGCTGAGTAAAAGGATCACTGAAATCCCTCCTAGTACTCTCCCAAGTAATACAGAAAAGAACCCAAAAAGAGAGTGCAAGGCCATTGACATAAGTGCCATGGCCGAACCTGTAAGGGAAGGAGAGGACGTGAATCCCAAGGAGGAAGACCTCCTGGGACGTCCAGTGATCAATAAGAAGCTTCCCTCTGAGGAACCAAAGGAATCTGAGACTCATCTAGAGACCATAGAGATTCCATTGAACCTCCTTATGCCCTTCATGAGCTCTGATGAGTATTCCTCTTCTGAAGAGAATGAGGATGTTACTGAAGAGCAAACTGCCAAGTTTCTTGGTGCAATCATGAAGCTGAATGCCAAATTGGGAAGTTGAACCTCCCTTGTTCATCAATGAACTAAGTGATCTGGATCAACTGACATTGCCTCAGAAGAGACAGGATCCTGGAAAGTTCATAATATCCTGTACCATAGGCATCATGATCTTTAAGGCTCTGTGTGACCTTGGTTCAGGAATAAACCTCATGCCCCTCTCTGTAATAGAGAAACTGGGAATCTATGGGGTGCAAGCTGCTAAAATCTCATTAGAGATGGCAGACAGCTCAAGAAGACAGGCTTATGGACAAGTAGAGGACGTGTTAGTAAAGGTTGAGGGCCTTTACATCCCTACTGATTTCATAGTCCTGGATACTGGAAAGGAAGAGGATGAATCCATCATCCTAGGAAGACCTTTCCTGGCCACAGCAAGAGCTGTGATTGATGTTGACAGAGGTGAAATTGTCCTTCAATGTAATGAGAACTCCCTTGTATTCAAAACTCAAGGATCTCCCTCTGCAACCATGGAGAGGAAGCAGAAAAAGCTTCTCTCAAAGCAGAGTCAACCAGAGCCCCCACAGTCAAACTCTAAGTTTGGTGTTGGGAGGCCACAACCAAACTCTAAGTTTGGTGTTGAACTCCCATATCCAAACTCTAAGTTTGGTGTTGGAGAGTCTCAACAAAGCTCTGCACATCTGTGAGGCTCCATGAGAGCCCACTGTCAAGCTATTGACATTAAAGAAGCGCTTGTTGGGAGGCAACCCAATGTTTCTCTAATTTTTATTGTTTTTCATGTTTTCTTAGGTTCATGATCATGTGGAGTCACAAAATAAACAAAAAAATCAAAAACGGAATCAAAAATAGCAGAAGAAAAATCACACCCTGGAGGAGCATCTGTCTGGCGTTCAAACGCCAGAACAGAGCATAGTTCTGGCGCTGAACGCCCAGAATGGGAGCATCCTGGCGCTGAACGCCCAGAACAAGCATGGTTCTGGCGTTCAACGCCAGAAATGGCAGCAAAGGGGCGTTGAACGCCCAAAATGGGCACCAGCCTGGCGCTGAACGCCCAGAGTTGTGTGCAAGGGCATTTTGCATGCCTAAATTGGTGCAGGGATGTAAATGCCTTGACACCTCAGGATCTGTGGACCCCACAGGATCCCCACCTACCTCCACTCACTCTCTTCTCTCTTCTCAATCATCCTCTATTCCCAATAAACACTCTTCCCTATTAACTCTTTACCACTCACATCCAAACACCCACTTTCCTTCAAAATTCAACATCTCTTTCCCACCCAATCCCACCCATATGGCCGAATACACATCTCCCTCCATCTCCTCCATATCTTCTTCTTATTCTTCTATTCTTTCCTCTTTTGCTCGAGGACGAGCAACATTCTAAGTTTGGTGTGGTAAAAGCATAGTTTTTTTGTTTTTTTTTCCATAACCATTGATGGCACCTAAGGCCAGAGAAGCCTCTAGAAAGAGGAAAGGGAAGATAAAAGCTTCCATCAAGGGTCTATAGCTCAGTGGTAGAACATTTGACTGCAAATCAAGAGATCCCTGAGATACCTCAGGGGATACATTTTCTTCCACACAAATTATTGGAAGCAACTAAGGGTGGAACATCAAGAGCACTCCATCATCCTTCATGAAATCAAAGAAGATCTAAAAGCAATGAAGGAGGAGCAGCAAAGACAAGGAAGAGACATAGAAGAACTCAAGGACATCACTAAGGTGGACTCATTCCTTGTTCTTACTTTCTCTGTTTTTCGTTTTCCATGTTATGTAATTATCTGTGTTTGTGTCTTCATTACATGATCATTAGTAGTTAATAACTATGTCTAAAAGTTATGAATGTCCTATGAATCCATCACCTCTCTTAAATAAAAACTGTTTTAATTCAAAAAGAACAAGAAGTACATGAGTTTCGAATTTATCCTTGAACTTAGTTTAATTATATTGATGTGGTGACAATGCTTCTTGTTTTCTGAATGTATGCTTGAACAGTGCATATGTCTTTTGAAGTTGTTGTTTAAGAATGTTAAATATGTTGGCTCTTGAAAGAATGATGACTAGGAGACATGTTATTTGATAATCTGAAAAATCATAAAAATGATTCTTGAAGCAAGAAAAAGCAGCAAAGAACAAAGCTTGCAGAAAAAAAAATAGGCGAAAAAAAAAAATAGAAAGAAAAAGAAAAAGCAAGCAGAAAAAGCCAATAACCCTTAAAACCAAAAGGCAAGGGCAAATAAAAAGGATCCCAAGGCTTTGAGCATCAGTGGATAGGAGGGCCTAAAGGAATAAAATCCTGGTCTAAGCGGCTAAACCAAGCTGTCCCTAACCATGTGCTTGTGGCGTGAAGCTGTCAAGTGAAAACTTGAGACTGAGCGGTTAAAGTCAAGGTCCAAAGCAAAAAAAAAAGAGTGTGCTTAAGAACCCTGGACACCTCTAATTGGGGACTTTAGCAAAGCTAAGTCACAATCTGAAAAGGTTCACCCAATTATGTGTCTGTGGCATTTATGTATCCGGTGGTAATACTGGAAAACAAAGTGCTTAGGGCCACGGCCAAGACTCATAAAGAAGCTGTGTTCAAGAATCATCATACTAAACTAGGAGAATCAATAACACTATTCGAAATCTGAAGTTCCTATAGATGCCAATCATTCTGAACCTCAATGGATAAAGTGAGATGCCAAAACTATTCAAGAGGCAAAAAGCTATAAGTCCCGCTCATATGGTTGAAGCTCTGTTTCATTGATAGTTTGGAATTTATAGTATATTCTATTCTTTTTATCCTATTTTGATTTTCAGTTGCTTGGGGACAAGCAACATTCTAAGTTTGGTGTTGTGATGAGCGGATAATTTATACGCTTTTTGACATTGTTTTTAGTATGTTTTTAGTAGGATCTAGTTACTTTTAGGGATGTTTTTAATAGATTTTGTGTTAAATTCACATTTCTGGACTTTACTATGAGTTTGTGTGTTTTTCTGTGATTTCAGGTATTGTCTGGCTGAAATTGAGGAACTTGAGCAGAAATCAGATTCAGAGGTTGAAAAAGGACTGCTGATGCTGTTGGATTCTGACCTCCCTGCACTCAAAGTGGATTTTCTGGAGCTACAGAACTCAAAATGGCGCGCTTCCAATTGCGTTGGAAAGTAGACATCTAGGGCTTTCCAGAAATATATAATAGTCCATACTTTGGCCAAGAATTGACGACGTAAACTGGCGTTCAACGCCAGCCTTCTGCCCAAATCTGGCGTCCAGAGCCAGAAAAGGATCCAAAACCAGAGTTGAACGCCCAAACTGGCACAGAAACTGGCGTTCAACTCCACAAATGGCCTCTGCACGTGTAACACTCAAGCCCAAGCCCAAGCACACACCAAGTGGGCCCCGGAAGTGGATTTATGCATCAATTACTTACTCATGTAAACCCTAGTGACTAGTTTATTATAAATAGGACCTTTTACCATTGTATTAGGCATCTTTGGACGTCTGGTTCTTAGATCAGAGGGGCTGGCCACACGGCCATGCCTGGACCTTTCACTTATGTATTTTCAACGGTAGAGTTTCTACACTCCATAGATTAAGGTGTGGAGCTCTGCTGTTCCTCAAAGATTAATGCAAAGTACTACTATTTTCTATTCAATTCTTCTTATTTCTCTTCTAAGATATCCATTCGCACCCAAGAACGTGATGAAGGTGATGATTATGTGTGACGCTCATCATCCTTCTCCCTTATGAACGCGTGCCTGACAACCACTTCCGTTCTACATTAGAATTGAATGAGTATCTCTTAGATCTCTTAGTCGGAATCTTCGTGGCGTAAGCTAGAATGATGGCGGCATTCAAGAGAATCCGGAAAGTCTAAACCTTGTCTGTGGTATTCCGAGTAGGATTCAATGATTGAATGACTGTGACGAGCTTCAAACTCGCGAGTGCTGGGCGTTAGTGACAGACGCAAAAGGAGGGTGAATCCTATTCCAGCATGATCGAGAACCGACAGATGAATAGCCGTGCCGTAACAGGGTGCGTGAGCATATGATTCACTGAGAGGAGGGGATGTAGCCACTGACAACGGTGATGCCCTTGCATACAGCCAGCCATGGAAAGGAGTAAGACTGATTGGATGAAGATAGCAGGAAAGCAGAGGTTCAGAGGAACGAAAAGCATCTCCATTCGCTTATCTGAAATCCCTGCCAATGAATCTACATAAGTATCTCTATCCCTTTTATTGTTTATTTTAATCTAATAAAATATCATGTTTAAATTCGCCTGACTGAGATTTTCAAGGTGACCATAGCTTGCTTCATACCAACAATCTCCGTGGGATTCGACCCTTACTCACGTAAGGTATTACTTGGACGACCCAGTGCACTTGCTGGTTAGTTGAATGGAGTTGTGATCACACGTGCCATTACCAGGGATTATTAAGATCCCAATTCATCACACCATGATCTCTTTGAGGTATTTTTGGTTTCATACAAATACAAAGAGACTAACTTTGAGGATCACAATTTCGTCCACCAGAAAGCTAGGTGCAACACTCACAAAATGGGACAACCAAGGATCGAAGAGGGGGCAAGGCACTACAAGGCTTGGCATGAGGAAATTTCAAGCAAGCAAGGAAACCCAAAAAGGAAGCCAGCAAGGTTCGAAGATTTTAGAATCTTAACATGAGGACAAGGAGGCGGGGTATGTCTTGCAACAAGTGGAGAGTGAAGAGATTGTTGATGAAGAAGAAGTGGTTGAAGAGCTAGGCAAAGTTGAGCAAGAGGTGAATTCCAAGCTTGAGACCACTTCCACACCAAGTGATGTTGTTGATGAATTTGTGGAAGTTGTTGAACTTTCTTCCATTGAACTTGAAGATGATGTGAAGGAGGGTGCGCAACCTCCTAAGCATATAATGAATGATGAAGAATTGGAAGGTGAGGAAACAACAAATCTTCCTCTTGAAGATGAGCCCATACCAACACATGATCCTTTGGTATTTGAGGAATCTTCTCCTATTGAAATTGAGGTAGATATTGAGATAAGTCCCACATTACCTCTAAGATGTGACGTGAAGATTGAGGAAGAGCTAGATGAAGTTGGTAAAGAGGTAGTTGAATGTGAAGAACTTTGTCAAGAGAAAGAGGTTGAAGTTGAAGAAGCTTGCCAAGAGGTGGAGGTAGTCAAGAAAGAGCACAAGGGAGTAGACCTCGCATTGTGTAAGTGTGGGGAGGTTCCCCTTCCTAAGTCACCATCATCTAACACAACATTCAAGTGGGTAAAATTCCTTTTTCTAAGCTTTACTTTCTCACTTGAATATGGTTTGATTGAAAATGATGGTCAACTTAGAACTCTTTGTGAAGTTAAGAGTGGGAGAGAGTTATGTAGTGGTTGGAAACATCATTCTAAGTTTATGATGGTTACATGCTCAAAGTTGAATAGTAATGGTTGGTGTAGAACCAAATTGCAAGGGTCTAGAGGATGGATGCTCAATTGAGAATTCACAAGTCTTGTCACCCAAATTTAGCTATTGTAGTCAACGGGAAGATGGGTGCAAGAACAAGGTTTGGGACCCTAGAATTCATGTTAACAATCAAAACTCATGGGGCCTTGTCATCTACATAAGCTTACTCGAAGGCCTTCTGTGCCTAATTTAGGATCCCGGTGGACATTGGAGATGCAAACAATGGTGGGGATTCAGGGATGAATTCAAGCATAAACCACCCTAGCAAGGACCCCCACCAAATGTTCAACTTAAGGACTTAAACTAAAAGTGCTAGGTGGGAGACACCCTACCATGGTAAACTCTTTTCACTCTCTTTTAGATTTGGTTAATAAGTGATTTGAGTTGCCATTGTAGGTAGTTTTTGTTATTTTCTATACTCTTATGCCTTTTGCTTTGATTGATTGGTTGTTTCTTAGTTTGTTTTGATTAGTTTAGTTGTTGTTAAATTGCATTTTTCTTGAGGTGTAAGTTTTGTTTGTTTTGTATTTAAAAATTTTTCAAAAACCAAGAAGATTTGTTGTTAAATTTGATTTGTGATTGTTTTAGAATGCTTATAGATTTGGAGAGTGCCCTGTTTTTGAAAAAAAAAAGGGGCATCCGCGCACGAGGGTGCTGTGCGCGCGCACGTCAGTGGTGCATTTCACACTCCTGGTACAAAAACCAGAGAGTTGTGCGAAAGTTGTGCCTACTCTGTACTCGCGACCTGCCGCACAAGCGTACATGACGCATCCACGTCGGTCGCCAACTTCATCAAGCACACGTACGCGTACGGTGCGCGTCCGCGTCGCTTGTTCCTTTTGCCAAACTTCACATCGGCGCGTAAGCGTGCATGACGTGTCCGCGCCGGTAAAGAAAAATTTTTTTTTTCTCCTTTACCATTTTCTTTTGTTTATCGCATTCATATACTTCTATTCTTTACATTTCAATTTTGTTTCTATAGCCTGTTCTCAATTTTTTTTCTAAGTCTCTTCTTTCAATAATGGTATTGCATTTTCCTACTCAATTGTTGAGAATTTCTTGATTAATCTTGGTGCTTCTTGACTTGTTTGATATTGTTGGGTGATAAAACTTTTAAATCAACGCTTAATCTTGTATGACTCTTATATTCTTTGTACATTGATATGAACTTGCATGTCTTTCATGACCCACTCTTTCTAGTTGAACTTGATGCTTTTGAGTACTCTTCATGCTTTGACTTTACTCTTGCATCAAGTGTTAATTGATATGCCCTTTACCTATATTGCTCTCTCACTTACATACGTAGCTAACATGTAGTAAGAACCTTACTCTTATTTGGCATTAGCCCCCGCCTATGTTCTACTTGCTTTGATATCTTTGATATAGGCTTAATTATCCTTCTTTCTCTTTCCTTTTAGGTTGGCCACCAAGAAGGAAAGGATTGGAAAGGCTTCTAAATGGGGGAACAAACAAGTTCACCCGCACAACCTCTTGAAGGAGCTCATCAATTGTGGCAACCCATCCACGTTGCTCTTCTTTGCATGCACTGAGGACGGTGCAAATTTTTAAGTGTGGGGAGGTCGTCTGACCGATCTCCATGGGTAACAACCTCCTTTTTCAACACCAATTTCTTTGTTAGTTAGTTGTTGCATTGCATGATAGGTTGCATGTTAGTTATAATTTGTATATATTCTATCATTTATTTTTATGTTAGGACTACTTGGTTAGGGTGATGACTTCCTTTCCAAGAAAAATTGTTTTTAGGGCACCCTACCAAATTGTGTGGTTACATCTTATAACCACTTATTTCCATTCTTGTGTGCATTATTCTCTTTCTATGACTGTAATCTTTGATTTGTTTGATTCTTTATGTCCATTATTCCATGTATACATACATTTATATGATTGAGGCCATCATTTCATATAGCTCACTTACCCAAATAGCCTACCTTTCATCAACCATTGTTAGCCAATTTTGAGCCTATTTAATCCCTTTTGTTCTTAATGTTAGCACATCACTACCCCTAAGTGAAAAACAATAAATATCCTCAATTTGGATCTTTGATTAGCTTAGGCTAGTGAGGGTATGTATCATTTGGTTATGGGAAACTTGGGACATTGGTTGAGGTAAAAGTGTAATTTTTATTTTTGTTGAAAATATTTGGAATTGGATTAATATTCATGCACTATATATAAAACCATATGCATTGATACGTTTGTATATACTTTAAAAAAATGATAAAGAAAAAGAAAAAGAACATATATATATAAGAAAAAAGAGAAAAAGAAATAAAAAGGGGACAAAAATGCCCCAAAGTAAAGTTCAATAAAAATCAATGCATATGGAATGTTAATTAAAGAGAATGCATGAGTATGTGAAAAAGTGGGAATCATGGGTAGCTAGGTTATGTATTAGAATTGTATAGGTTGTTATATGTGTTTGGTGAGAGCTTAGGTTAATCAAAGATACAAATTTCAAGCTCATTTGACAATATGCATCCTTACCTTTACCCTAGCCCCATTACAACCTATGAATAAGTCCTCATGATGAATGTATGCATGCATTGAATAGTTGTTGATTGTTAGATGAAAAACAAATCTTGGAAAGCATGAGTAGAAGAGAATTGAGTAAATCGACCCTATACACTTGAGCGCTAGAGCCGATACACTTTCGGTGAGGGTTCGATGCTCAATTCCTTATTCCCGGCTTTCATGAGCGTTCTTCTTGCAAGTCTATTTATACTTTATTTTGATATTCAAATTGGTAGGATTCATGAATCATCATACTACTTAGCCCTACATGTGCATATATGTTCTTCGAGACTGATTTACTTTTAACCAAGTAGGTAGAATCATTTTGCATTTAGTTGCATTCATATAGATAGGTGCATATAGTTTCTTTACATTGAATAAATGTTCATACCCCTTTTCTTGTCCTTCTTTATTCTTAGCATGAGGACATGCTTGGTTTAAGTGTGGGAAGATTTGGTAAACCCCAATTTTGTGGCTTATCTTGTGCTTAATTTGGGGGATTTTATCACCTTTTCTCACATTTATTTAATGAAATAGCATGGTTTTGCAATTCTCCCTTGATTTGTTCTTAAATCTGAAAACATACTTTTTAGGCCTTAAAATAGCTAAATTCAATTCACTTTAATTCCATTCGATGCCTTGATATGTTTGTTGAGTGATTTCAGGTTCATACGGCAAGTATTGGATGGAAGAAGTGAGGAGAAAAGCATGCAAAGTGGGAGAACTCATGAAGAAATGAAGGAACCGTAAAGCTGTCAAGCCTGACCTCTTCGCACTCAATCGATCATAACTTGAGCTACAGAGATCCAAATGAGGCGGTTCTAGTTACGTTGGAAAGCTAACATCTGGGGCTTCAAAATGATATAAAATTTGCTGTAGTTGCTTAACTTCTAGGGACGCGCACATGCACTGTTTGCGTGCGTGCTGATGGAGCAGCGTGGGTCCACTTTGCGCAACTCATTGGGGGCGATTTCTAGCTCATTTTGGGCCCAATCCAACTCATTTTTGATGCTATTGAACCCAAGGATTGAGGGGGAAATGAACCAAGTAGTCATAGTTGAGTTTTCATCATGTTTTAGGTTAGACTTCTAGAGAGATAAGCTCTCCCTTCTCTCTAGAATTTAGGGTAGTTTAGATTTAATTTTCTTAAATTCATCTTTCAATTCTTGTTTTGATTTAGTTTTCTCTTTTAATTTCTTGTTGTTACACCTTTGTTTTTCTAGTTCTTGTTATTAATTTCCCTATTTTGCCATTTTTATGTTTATGAACCATTGTTGAATCTTGATTTCTTTGAATGCAATCTTATGTTTCTAAGTCTCTTTTATGTCATTTCCATTGTTATTGTTGATTTCTTGTTGATGATAGTTATGGATCTTGTTAATTCTTAGAATTGGTGATGTTTAATTTTCTTGCATTCTAAGTGTTTGATGAAATGTTTTCTCTAGTTTTTGGGTAGCTTTCTTTACTCTTGGCCTAGGCTAAGGGAATTGAGTGACCTTGAGTCATTGGGTCTCATTGAATTGGTGATTTGAGAACCCTTGTTGATCAATTTGATACTCATTGACACTAAACCACTACTAATCTAATTAGTAGATAGGTTGGGACTTATGGGTTGTTGTGATCAAGCCTATTTGATATACTTCAAGTATAGAAGTAAACTTAATGAGCTTGGTTCCTTATAATTATCAATATTTGGTATGTAGACAAGGATGGCGATCTCAATTACCTATGTCTAGCCAAGAGTTCTTTCCATTTCCTTTATTAGTTCTTGTTATTATATTTTCTTGTCAATTTCCAAATCAAACCCCCCCTTGCATCTTCATAGCCAATAATTGACCACTTCATTGCAATTCTTTATGAGACGACCCGGAGTTTAAATACTTCGTTTAATTCTTATTTGAGGTTTGTACTTGTGACAACTGAAATTTTTGATGTGGGAATTATTTGTTGGTTTAGAACTATGCTTACAACGAAGTTCTTATTTCTAGAAGAAAAATTCTAGACCATCGAGCAAATCTTGCTCATCAAAATGGCGCCGTTGGCGGGGAGTTGCAATGGTGCTTTGTTATTGGCTATTGTGAATATTGTGAATATGCTTGCCTTTTGCTTATTTGTTAGTTTTTGTTAGGCTTAGGACTTTGTTGCTTATTTTTATTAGCTTTTGTTTTTATTTGCTATTATGAATTCTCATCCTCACTTTGGCTACGAGTTTGGTTCAAATTATGTTGTAGGAAATGGGAGCTACAATGAGTATGTGCATCAAGGATGGAACAATCAAGGATGGGAGGAGCCTCAAGGGATTGATCAACCTTCTTGGCAACAACAACCTCCGGATTCTTATGGGTATAACTCTAATCCTAATGCATATCAATCTAATGGATTTGGTGACCCTTATTGTTATTGTCAACAACCACCACCATATGCCTATGAACCACCTCCTCAACATAATTCTAAACCATCATACTCACAAGCTCCTTACCCCCAATCACCTCCATATGACCCCAACCCATATCATCCATACCAACCACCTTGTGAACCATATGAACCATATGAAGAACCACCCCAATTCAACCCCCAATACCCTCAAGAACCACCACCTCCATACTATTACCAAGATGAACCACCTCCAATGTATCGGAATTCTCAACCACAAGATAAATCACCTCCCATATTTGAAAAAATCATGGCTAAGTTTGCTAACATTACCGCTATCTTGGAATCATTGGACTCATGCAACAAGCAAAGCATCTCCACGGTTGAATGTGAGAAATCAACCGAAGAAAGGAGCGTGAAGGAGATTTTAGAATCTCAACATATGCACAAAGAGGCGGGGTATGTCTTGCAACAAGTGGAGAGTGAAGAGATTGTTGATGAAGAAGAAGTAGTTGAAGAGCTAGGCAAAGTTGAGCAAGAGGTGAATTCCAAGCTTGAGAGCACTTCCACACCAAGTGATGTTGTTGATAAATTTATGGAAGTTGTTGAACTTTCTTCCATTGAACTTGAAGATGATGTGAAGGAGGGTGCGCAACCTCCTAAGCATATAATGAATGATGAAGAATTGGAAGAAGGTGAGGAAACAACAAATCTTCCTCTTGAAGATGAGCCCACACCAACACAAGATCCTTTGGTATTTGAGGAATCTTCTCCTATTGAAATTAAGGTAGATGTTGAGATAAGTCCCACATTACCTCCAAGTTGTGACGTGAAGACTAGGGAAGAGCTAGAAGAAGTTAGTGAAGAGGTAGTTGAATGTGAAGAACTTTGTCAAGAGGAAGAAGTTGAAGTTGAAGAAGCTTGCCAAGAGGTGGAGGTAGTCAAGAAAGAGCACAAGGGAGTAGACCTCGCATTGTCTAAGTGTGGGGAGGTTCCCCTTCCTAAGTCACCATCATCCAACACAACATTCAAGTGGGTAAAATTCCTATCCCTAAGCTTTTCTTTCTCAGTTGAATATGGTTTGATTGAAAATGATGGTCAACTTAGAACTCTTTGTGAAGTTAAGAGTGGGAGAGAGTTGTGTAGTAGTTGGAAACATCACTCTAAGTTTATGATGGTTGCATGCTCAAAGTTGAATAGTAATAGTTGGTGTAGAACCAAATTGCAAGGGTCTAGGGGAATGTTTGGATGCTCAATTGAGAATTCACAAGTCTTGTCACCTAAATTTAGCTATGGTAGTCAACGGGAAGATGGGTGCAAGAACAAGGTTTGGGACCCCGGAATTCATGTCAACAATCAAAACTCTTGGGGCCTTGTCATCTACATAAGCTTACTTGAAGGCCTTCTGCGCCTAATTTGGGATCCCGGTGGACATTGGAGATGCAAATAATGGTGGGGATTCAAGGATGAATTCAAGCATAAACCACCCTAGCAAGGACCCCCAGCAAATGTCCAACTTAAGGACTTAAACTAAAAGTGCTAGGTGGGAGACACCCCACCATGGTAAACTCTTTCTACTCTCTTTTAGATTTAGTTAATAAGTGATTTGAGTTGCCATTGTAGGTAGTTTTTGTTATTTTCTCTACTCTTATGCATTTTGCTTTGATTGATTGTTTGTTTCTTAGTTTGTTTTGATTAGTTTAGTTGTTGTTAAATTGCATTTTGCTTTAGGTGTAAGTTTTGTTTGTTTTGTATTTGAAAATTTTTCAAAAACCAAGAAGATTTGTTGTTAAATTTGATTTGTGATTGTTTTAGAATGCTTATAGATTAGGAGAGTGCCCTGTTTTTGAAAAAAAAAAGGGGGCATCCGCGGGCGGGCGTGCTGTGCGCGTGCGCGTCGGTGGTGCATTTCACACTCCTAGTACAAAAACCAGAGAGTTGTGCCAAAGTTGTGCCTACTCTATACCCGCGACCTACCGTGCAAGCGTACGTGACGCGTCCGCGTCGCTCGCCAACTTCATCAAGCACGCGTACGCGTACTGTGCGCGTCCACATCGCTTGTTCCTTCTGCCAAACTGCACATCAGCGCGTAAGCGTGCATGACGCGTCCGCGCTGGTAAAAAAAAGTTTTTTTCTCGTCTGCCATTTTCTTTTGTTTATCGCATTCGTATACTTCTATTCTTTACACTTCAATTTTGTTTCTATAGCCTGTTTTCAATTTTTTTTCTAAGTCTCTTCTTTCAATAAATGTGTTGCATTTTCCTACTCAATTGTTGAGAATTTCTTGATTAATCTTGGTGCTTCTTGACTTGTTTGATATTGTTGGGTGATGAAACTTTTAAATCAATGCTTAATCTTGTATGACTCTTATATTCTTTGTACATTGATATGAACTTGCATGTCTTTCATGACCCACTCTTTCTAGTTGAACTTGATGATTTTGAGTACTCTTCATGATTTGACTTTACTCTTACATCAAGTGTTAATTGATATGCCCATTACCTATATTGCTCTCTCACTTACATGCGTAGCTAACATGTAGTGAGAAGCTTACTCTTATTTGGCATTAGCCCCCGCCTATTTTCTACTTGCTTTGATATCTTTGATGTAGGCTTAATTATCCTTCTTTCTCTTTCCTTTTAGGTTGGCCACTAAGAAGGAAAGGATTGGAAAGGCTTCTAAATGGGGCAACAAACAAGTTCACCCGCACAACTTCTTGAAGGAGCTCATCAATTGTGGCAACCCATCCACATTGCTCTTCTTTGTATGCACCGAGGACGGTGCAAATTTCTAAGTGTTGGGAGGTCGCCCGACCGATCTCCATGGGTAACAACCTCCTTTTTCAACACCAATTTTTTTGTTAGTTAGTTGTTGCCTTGCATGATAGGTTGCATGTTAGTTATAATTTGTATATATTCTATCATTTATTTTTATGTTAGGACTACTTGGTTAGGGTGATGACTTCTTTTCCAAGAAAAATTGTTTTTAGGGCACCCTACCAAATTGTGTAGTTACATCTTATAACCACTCATTTCCATTCTTGTGTGCATTATTCTCTTTCTATGACTGTAATCTTTGATTTGTTTGATTCTTTATGTCCATTATTCCATGTATACATGTATTTATATGATTGAGGCCATCATTTCATATAGCTCACTTACCCAAATAGCCTACCTTTCATCAACCATTGTTAGCCAATTTTGAGCCTATTTAATCCCTTTTGTTCTTAATATTAGCACATCACTACCCCTAAGTGAAAAACAATAAATGTCCTCAATTTGGATCTTTGATTAGCTTAGGCTAGTGAGGGTGTGTATCATTTGGGTATGGGAAACTTGGGACATTGGTTGAGGTAAAAGTGTAATTTTTATTTTTGTTGAAAATATTGGGAATTGGGTACATATTCATGCACTATATGTGAAACCATAAGCATTCATACGTTTGTATATACTTTAAAAAAATGATAAAGAAAAAGAAAAAGAACATATATATATATATATACATATATATATATATATATATATATATATATATATATATATAAGAAAAAAAATATAGACAAAGAAAAAGAGAAAAAGAAATAAAAAGGGGACAAAAATGCCCCAAAATAAAGTTCAATAAAAATCAATGCATATGGAATGTTAATTAAAGAGAATGCATGAGTATGTGAAAAAGTGGGAATCATGGGTAGCTAGGTTGTGTATTAGAATTGTATAGGTTGTTGTATGTGTTTGGTGAGAGCTTAGGTTAACCAAAGATACAAATTTCAAGCTCACTTGACAATATGCATCCTTATCTTTACCCTAGCCCCGTTACAACCTATGAATAAGTCCTCATGATGAATGTATGCATGCATTGAATAATTGTTTATTGTTAGATGAAAAACAAATCTTGGAAAGCATGAGTAGAACAGAATTGAGTGAATCGACCTTATACACTTGAGCAACTAGAGCAGATACACTTCCGGTGAGAGTTCGATGCTCAATTCCTTGTTCCCGGCTTTCATGAGCGTTCTTCTTGCAAGTCTATTTATACTTTATTTTGATATTCAAATTGGTAGGATTCATGAATCATCATACTAATTAGCCCTACATGTGCATATATGTTCTTGGAGACTGATTTACTTTTAACCAAGTAGGTAGAATCATTTTGCATTTATTTGTATTGATATAGATAGGTACGTATAGTTTCTTTACATTGAATAAATGTTCATACCCCTTTTCTTGTCCTTCTTTATTTTTAGCATGAGGACATGCTTGGTTTAAGTGTGGGGAGATTTGATAAACCCCAATTTTGTGGCTTATCTTATGCTTAATTTAGGGGATTTTATCACCTTTTCTCACATTTATTCAATGAAAAAGCATGGTTTTGCAATTCTCCCTTGATTTGTGCTTAAATGTGAAAATATGCTTTTTAGGCCTTAAATTAGCTAAATTCAATTCACTTTAATTCCATTCGATGCCTTGATGTGTTTGTTGAGTGATTTCAATTCATAAGGCAAGTATTGGATGGAAGAAGTGAGGAGAAAAGCATGCAAAGTGGGAGAACTCATGAAGAAATGAAGGAACCGTAAAGCTGTCAAGCCTGACCTCTTCGCACTCAATCGATCATAACTTGAGCTACAGAGGTCCAAATGAGGTGGTTCTAGTTGCGTTGGAAAGCTAACATACGGGGCTTCAAAATGATATAAAATTTGCTGTAGTTTCCTGACATCTAGGGATGCGCACGCGCACTGTACCTATGCGTGCTGATGGAGCAACGTGGGTCCACTTTAGGCAACTCGTTGGGGACGATTTCTAACTCATTTTGGGCCCAATCCAACTCATTTCTGATGCTATTGAACCCAAATATTGAGCGGGGAATGAACCAAGTACTCATAGTTGAGTTTTCATTATGTTTTAGGTTAGAATTCTAGAGAGAGAAGCTCTCCCTTCTCTCTAGAATTTAGGGTAGTTTAGATTTAATTTTCTTAAATTCATCTTTCAATTCTTGTTTTGATTTAGTTTTCGCTTTTAATTTCTTGTTCTTATACCTTTGTTCTTCTAGTTCTTGTTGTTAATTTCCCTATTTTGCCATTTTTATGTTTATGAACCATTGTTGAATCTTGATTTCTTTGAATGCAATCTTATGTTTCTAAGTCTCTTTTATGTCATTTCTATTGTTATTGTTGATTTCTTGTTGGTGATAGTTATGGATCTTGTTAATTTTTACAATTGGTGATGTTTAATTTTCTTGCATTCTAAGTGTTTGATGAAATGTTTTCTCTAGTTTTTGGGTAGCTTTCTTTACTCTTGCCTTAGGCTAAGGGAATTGAGTGACCTTGAGTCATTGGGTCTCATTGAATTGGTGATTTGAGAACCCTTGTTGATCAATTTGATACTCATTGACACTAAACCACTACTAATCTAATTAGTAGATAGGTTGGGACTTATGGGTTGTTGTGATCAAGCCTATTTGATATACTTCAAGTATAGAAGTAAACTTAATGAGCTTGGTTCCTTATAATTATCAATATTTGGTATGTAGACAAGGATGGCGATCTCAATTACCTATGTCTAGCCAAGAGTTCTTTCCATTTCCTTTATTAGTTCTTGTTATTTTATTTTCTTGTCAATTTCCAAATTAAACCCCCATTGCATCTACATAGCCAATAATTGACCACTTCATTGCAATTCCTTGTGAGACGACCCGGACTTTAAATACTTCGGTTAATTCTTATTTGGGGTTTGTACTTGTTTGTTGGTTTAGAACTATGCTTACAACGAAGTTCTTATTTCTAGAAGAGAAATTCTAGACCATCGAGCAAAATCTCGCTCATCAAAGACCTCCATTGATTCAAATTCTGAGAATCATCTTCTACTCTTCCTCTCAATTGATCTAAGGATTTGGTTTTAATCTTCTCTGCTGTTTCTCAATTTCATTTTCTTCTGCAATTACTTTTCTACTTGATCAAGAGAGCAATTGAGATCTAGATCTGCTGTCTAATCTCATTTCTCTTCTTCGATCTCCAATTTTTCCTTAGAATTTCATAATTGAGTTAAGTTTTCTTGCTGTTTGGTTCTTCAATCAATTTTACATATCTGTTTGGCTGCTGAGCTGAATTTCTTCATTTCAGAGCTCTCTGATCTTCTTAACTTGCAATTTCTTGTTTAATTCTAAATCGCAGCACCCAAATCCTTTTACTCTTTAACCAATTTACATTTCTCAGCAATTTAGATTTAGCAAATTTACATTTCTTGCACTTTAAGTTTCTGCAATTTACTTTTCTTGCAATTTAAGTTTCAGCTCTTTTACTTTCTTGTTGTTTAAGTTACTTGCAATTTACCTCTTCTTCACTTTGTTCTTTTGCTCAATTTACCTTCTGCACCTTTATTTACTCGCAATTTAGCTTCTGTCAATCAAAATCACTCAAGTCATCAAATATTTGCTTAACTAAATTCATCACCTAACTAAGATTGCTCAATCCATCAATTCCTGTGGGATCGACCTCACTCTTGTGAGTAATTACTACTTGATGCGACCCGGTACACTTGCCGGTGAGTTTGTGTGGAAATCTAATTTCCACCCATCAAGTTTTTGGCGCCATTGCCGGGAATTGATATAGATTGACAATGATTAAGTAAGGTGATAATCTAGATTAAGCATTTTCTTTTTCTTTTTACTAAGCATACTAACTGTTTGACTTTTTCCTTAAGCTAACATTGACTTCACTCTAGCAGTAGAGTGTTTAATTTTAGTTTCTGGTTCTATTTTTGTTTTTCTTGCTGTTGTATGACAAAGGCAATGAGAGAGATCCCTACTTTTTGTGACCAAGAGGAGAGAACTCTTAGAAGACTAAGAAGAGAAGCAAGAGGGAAGGGAGTTATTGGAGAAGAAGAATCAGAGGAAGAGAACCAGGAAATGAAGGAAAATTCAATAAATCCACCAGTGGGAGTGGCCAACAATAATTGTTAGCCCCAGAGGAGAGTTTTGGCTTCTTACACGTTTGCTAATCCTAGGCATTGTGGGAGTAGCATCCTTACCCCAAATGTCAATACAAACAACTTTGAATTGAAGCCCCAGCTCTTCATTTTGGTACAAAATAACTGCTTCTATGGTGGAAGCCCACTAGAAGATCCAAATAAGCATTTATCTATCTTCCTGAGGATCTGTGACACAGTGAAATCTAATGGTGTGCATCCAGACATATATAAACTCTTGCTATTCCCATTTTCATTGAGGGACAAGGCTGCTCAATGGCTGGAAGCCTTTCCACAAGAAAGCATCACTAGCTGGGAGGATCTAGTGAGCAAATTCCTAGCCAAGTTCTACCACCTCAAAGGATTATCAAATTGAAGACAGAGGTGCAAACCTTCACACAGATGGATGCAGAATCCCTCTATGAGGCTTGGGAGAGATACAAGGCCTTGATTAGAAAATTCCCCCCTGAAATGTTCAATGAATCGGACATACTTTAGAATTTCTATGAAGGATTGACTCTGAAAGCTCAGGAAGCATTAGATTATTCAGCAGGAGGTTCATTGCAACTAATGAAGACAGCAGAGGAAGACCAAAACCTCATAGATATTGTGGCAAACAATCAATACCTCTTTGCTCATCAAAGACAATGCCAACCAGCCCAGAGAAAGGGTGTACTGGAGTTGGAAGGTGTGGACACTATTCTATCTCAAAACAAGGTGATGCATCAGCAAATCCAGCAACAATTTGAGCAGATGGCTAAGAAGATTGATAGTCTGCAAGTTGTATCAGTAAATGTCACCAATCAACCACCAGCTGGGTGGGGACAAAATGAGGAAAATTGTGAAGATCAGCAGCAGGAACAAATGAACTACATGCACAACCAAGGATCCAGCCAGAATGAATTCCATGGAGACATATACAACCCCCTTTGGAGAAATCATCCCAATCTAAGGTGGGGAGACAATCAAAACTAGTAGCCTTGGTAGAAGAATTCAAACCAGAATAACTCAAGAAACACAAATCACAACCAGCAAAACACTAACCACAATCCATACAGAAAACCCCAAAACAACTACCCCAATTCCAGCTACTATCCACCCAATAACCCAACCACTAACCAAAATAACTATCATCCACCCTCAACATCCCACAAACAGCCACAGACACCACAAGATGCTCAAAGGATCTTAAGCTTGGAGATACTGATGGAAAAGATGATGAAGCATCAGGAGATGACCAGCAAGAATCATGAAGCCTCAATGAGAACTTAGAAAGGCAGATTGGGCAACCGTCCAAGCAAGCAGCGATTGAGAGACCAACAAGCTCACTCCCAAGTGATACCATTCTGAATCCCAAAGAAGAATGCAAAGCTATCCAATTAAGGAGTGAAAGAACCTTGGTGAATGACAAAGAAGTCAACAAGAAGCCTATGGACAATGACAAGGCTAGCAGCAAGAAAGAAGAAGCCAGCAATAAGGAAGAAGACGAGCAAAAACAGGAAAAGCTTAAAGAAAAAGATGAGCAGCTCCAAGCTTCAAGGAAAGAGAAACAAGTCATGGAGGAATCATCACAAGAACAGAAGAAGGTTGTGAAGGCTTACACACCTCCTCTGCCATATCCTCAAAGACTACAAAAAGAACTCAAGGATCAACAATTCCCCAAGTTCCTTGAGGTCTTCAAGAAGCTGGAGATTAATATCCCACTTGCTGAAGCATTAGAGCAGATGCCTCTATATGCTAAATTCCTGAAGGAGCTCATCAATAAAAAGAGAAGCTGGCATGAAAAGGAAACAATGCTTCTGACACAAGAATGTAGTGCAGTGATCCAAAAAGGGCTCCCTCCAAAACTCCAAGACCCTGGGAGCTTCTTCTTACCTTGCACCATTGGTAGTATGACCATAAAAAAAGCACTGTGTTACTTAGGAGCCAGCATCAATCTAATACCTTATTCTATGATGAGAAAGCTATGCATAGAGGAGGTAAAGCCCACACAGATCTCACTAGAGCTCGTGGACAAATCATTGATATTTTCCAAAAGAGTGATTGAAAACCTTTTGGTCAAAGTGGATAAGTTTATATTCCCTGCAAACTTTGTAATCCTGGACCTGGGAGAAGAAGGGAGTAACTCTATTATCTTGGGAAGACCATTCCTGGCCACAGCAAGGGCCATCATAGATGTTGAACAAGGAGAATTGACCCTAAGGTTACATGATAAGAGCATCACTCTGAATATCTTTCCAGAAGCACAGCATACTGATGAAAAGGAAAACTGCATGAAGGATAACAGAGAAGACGTGCACTTGAAGGAAGAATCTAAGGAGATACTCATTAGTTCCCCTCCAAAGCAAGAGACGAGCAGCAAATCAGGACAAAAGGAGAATGAGACTGTGCAGAATGATGAGAGAAAGTAAGAAGAAAGAGAGGTGTTGACCACTAAGAAGACAGATCCCAAAATACAGCCCACTGTCAAAGCAGAAGGATCACAAAAAAAAGGGGAAGAAAAGCAAGAAAAAGGCTCTAAAAGGATGGAAAAACAAAAAGATCCCAACTGAAGGATTCTCAAAGGGAGATAAAGTGCAACTAATCTACTAACAGTTGGGGACAGAGCAATAATCTGATGATTGCTACAATATCAACAGGATACTCTCACTGAAGCATGCAGAGATTGAACATCAAGGCACTGGAAGAAAGCTTACAGTGAGAGGAGATAAACTGAGGCACCACAATCATCAGCCACCCTAACAAGGAGTCAATGTCAAGCTAGTGACATTTAAAGAGTGCTTGTTGGGAGGCAACCCAACCAAAGGTAGTTTTCTTCTCTTAACTATTTCAATAAAAGGGCTGAGTAGCGTTATCTGTATTGCAAGGAGCTAAGTTTGGTGTTGCACACCAAAACAATTTAAGGAAGAATAAAGAATGCTAAGTTTGGTGTTCCACCAAAAATGTCATTGAAAACACATTTTCACCTTCTGTGTAAATAGTTGCTAGCTCCAAGCAATTAGAGAAACTACGTACTTAGCCATTATTTGTTTTCTAGTTTTTAGTTTTGTGACCCTCAGCAAAGGCACAAGGTTTCATATAAATGGTTGACTTGTTGCATAAGAGACATTGGCAAGGAACTAAGTTTGGTGTTTACACACCAAAGTAAGTTCAAAAGCCTACAAACAGATTCTGCATATTAACCATTTGCCTAAAGGCTTAGGAAACAAGCAACTTCTAAGGATTGTGTAGAAAAACATTCAACCTTGAGAAGTAATCTGCATCATCATCCCAAGGAGGTACAACAAAGAGAAATAATAATGACAGAAGAAAAGTTGAGAGACATGCCCACCAGGTTGTATTGACACTTAATCCTTTTTACTGTGTTTTAACTTGGAGAGTCCTATATGTCTTGCTGAAGTGTTCAATTAGGTGTAAGTGGAGATGTCTGCCAAGAATGCTAGCCTGCATAATGCTTGTTGTTAATCATTTGCTTAAATTCTATTTTGTTCCCTTCTGCATAAATAAAAGAAAAATATTTGATATAGAAAAGTGATTGTCCAATGTTGTAGAAATTAGAATAAAATTCAGTGGTGGTACTTGTTCGATTTATTGATTGGCTCAATAATAAAAGCTGCATAATAAAATGTTCCTTGAAGTGTGATGAGCGGATAATTTATACGCTTTTTGGCATTGTTTTTACATAGTTTTCAGTATAATTTAGTTAGTTTATAATATATTTTTATTAGTTTTTAAATAAAATTCACATTTCTGGACTTTACTATGAGTTTGTGTGTTTTTCTACGATTTCAGGTAATTTCTTGCTGAAATTTAGGGACTTGAGCAAAAATCAGATTTAGAGGTTGAAGAAGGACTACAGATACTGTTGCATTCTGACCTCCCTGCACTCAAAGTAGATTTTCTGGAGCTACAGAACTCCAAATGGCGCGCTCTTAATTGAGTTGGAAAGTAGACATCCAGGGCTTTCCAGCAATATATAATAGTCCATACTTTGCCCGAGTTTAGATGATGCAAACTGGCATTCAACGCCAGTTCTATGCTGCATTCTGGAGTCAAACGCCAGAAACAGGTTACAAACTGGCGTTCAACTCCAAGAAAGACCTCTACACGTGTAAAGCTCAGTGCTCAGCCCAAGCACACACCAAGTGGGCCCCGGAAGTGGATTTTTGCTTCATTTACTCATTTCTGTAAACCCTAGTAACTAGTTTAGTATAAATAGGACTTTTTACTATCTTTGTAAGGATCTTTGATTAGTTTTATGCTATCCTAGACTTTTATGGGGGCTGGCCATTCGGCCATGCCTGGACCATTATCACTTATGTATTTTCAAACGGTAGAGTTTCTACACACCATAGATTAAGGTGTGGAGCTCTGCTGTTCCTCATGAATTAATACAAAGTACTACTGTTTTTCTATTCAATTCAAGCTTATTCATATTCTAAGATATCCATTCGCACCCAAGAACATGATGAATGTGATGATTATGTGATGCTTATCATCATTCTCACTTATGAACGTGTGCCTGACAAACACTTCCGTTCTACATGCAAACAAGCTAGAATGAATATCTCTTAGATATCTAATACAGGGGACCGAGTCCGAGATATTAGAATCTTCGTGGTATAAGTTAGAACCCATGGATGGCCATTCTTGAGATCCGAAAAGTCTAAGCCTTGTCTGTGGTATTCCGAGTAGGATTTGGGAAGGGATGGTTGTGACGAGCTTCAAACTCGCGAGTGCTGGGCGTAGTGACAGACGCAAAAGGATAGTAAATCCTATTCCAATATGATCGAGAACCGACAGATGATTAGTCATGCAGTGACAGCGCATTGGACTATTTTCACAGAGAGGATGGGATGTAGCCATTGACAACGGTGATGCCCTACATAAAGCTTGCCATGGAAAGGAGTAGGAATGATTAGATGAAGACAGCAGGAAAGCAGAGGTTCAGAGGAACGAAAGGCATCTCTATACGCTTATCTGAAATTCTCACCAATGAATTACATAAGTATCTCTATCCTAGTTTATATTTCAATTATGTTTTAATTATCAAATCTCCATAACTATCTGAATCCGCCTGACTGAGATTTACAAGGTGACCATAGCTTGCTTCAAGCCGACAATCTCCATGGGATCGACCCTTACTCACATAAGGTTTATTACTTGGACGACCCAGTGCACTTGCTAGTCAGTTGTGCGAAGTTGTGACAAAGAATTAAGATTATGAACGTGCGTATAAAGTTTTCAGCGCCGTTACCAAGGAATGGAACCGTCACGATTTCTGCGCACCAAGTTTTTGGCGCCGTTGCCGGGGATTGTTCGAGTTTGGACAACTGACGGTTCATCTTGTTGCTCAGATTAGGTAATTTTATTTTAATTTTAAGCTTTTTATTTCCTATTTTCAAAAAATACAAAAAAAAAATAATTTCTTCTTTTTCGTTTTTCCCAATTAATTTTTGAAAAATCAAAAAATTTATAAAATCATAAAATCAAAAATATTTTTATGTTTCTTGTTTGAGTCTAGAGCCAAGTTTTAAGTTTGGTGTCAATTGCATCTTTTTAATTATTTTCAAAAATTTCATGCATTGCATTCTTCATGATCTTCAAGTTGTTCTTGGCCAGTCTTCTTGTTTGATCTTCATATTTTCTTGTTTTGTGTCTTTCCTTGTTTTTCATATGCATTCTTGAATTATTAATGTCTGATGAATAAAAATTTTTAAGTTTGGTGTCTTGCATATTTTCTTTTCTTGAAAATTTTTCAAAAATAAGTTCTTGGTGTTCATCTTAACATTCAAAGTCTTCTTGGTGTTCATCTTGACATTCATAGTGTTCTTGCATGCATCACATATTTTGATCCAAAATTTTCATGCATTGAGTCTTTTTTATGTTTTTCTCTCTCATCATTAAAATTCAAAAATCAAAAAAATTATCTTTCCCTTTTTCTCTCATAAAATTTTCGAAAATTTGAGTTGACTTTTTCAAAAATTTTTAAAATCAAGTTGTTTCTTATGAGTCAAATCAAATTTTCAATTTAAAAATTCTATCTTTTTCAAAAATCAAATCTTTCTCATTTTTCCTTTCATAATTTTCAAAAATTCCAAAATGATTTTCAGAAATCTTTTTCTTATTTCTATTTCAAATTTTCAAAATTAATGCTAACAATTAATGTGATTGATTCAAAAATTTTAAGTTTGTTACTTGCCTAATAAGAAAGGTTCAATCTTTAAACTCTAGAACCATATCTTTTTAGTTTCTTGTTAGTCAAGTAATCAACTTTGATTTCAAAATCAAATCTTTTTAAATTTCTTTTTCAAATCTTTCTCAAAATAAATTTCAATCACATCTTTTTCAAAATCAATTTCAAAATCTTTTCTAACTTCCTTTCTAACTTCTTACCTTTTTTTAAAATTGATTTTCAAATCTTTTTTTTAATCAATCCTATCTTTTTGTTTTAATCATATCTTTTTCAAAACTACCTAACTAACTCTTTCTAATTTTCGAAAATCACCTTCCTCTTTTTCAAAATTCCTTTTTAATTAACTAATTGAATTAAATTTTAATTTAATTTCAATTTTCTTTTTCTAACTTTTTGAATTTCAATTTTAATTTTAAATTAAAACCAAAACTATTTTTCTTTTCTTTTCAATTATTTTTGAATTCTTCTCCTTCATCTCCTTCTATTTATTTATTCATCTACTAACACTTCTCTTCCACCCAAAGTTCGAACACCATCTTCCTCTCTTTGTTCGAGTTTTTCTCTTCTCCTTCTTACATTCTTCTCTTCTTATACTCACATAAAGGAATCTCTATACTGTGACATAGAGGATTCTATATTTTCTTTTGTGTTCTCTTCTTTTTCATATGAGCAGGAACAAGGATAAAAACATTCTTGTTGAAGCTGATCCTGAAGCTGAAAGGACTCTGAAGAGAAAGCTAAGGGGAGCCAAAGCACAACTCTCTGGAGAAAATCTGACAGAAATTTTCGAAAAAGAAGAAAACATGGCCGAAAATAATAACAATGCAAGGAAGATGCTTGGTGACTTTACTGTACCAAATTCCAATTTACATGGAAGAAGCATCTCAATTCCTGCCATTGGAGCAAACAACTTTGAGCTTAACCCTCAATTAGTTTCTCTGATGCAACAGAACTGCAAGTTTCATGGACTTCCATCTGAAGATCCTTTTCAGTTCTTAACTGAATTCTTCCAGATCTGTGATACTGTTAAGACCAATGGGGTTGATCCTGAGGTCTACAGGCTTATGCTTTTCCCATTTGCTATAAGAGGCAGAGCTAGAGTATGGTTGGACTCTCAACCTAAAGATAGCCTGAACTCTTGGGATAAGCTGGTCACGACTTTCTTAGCCAAGTTTTTTCCTCCTCAAAAGCTTAGCAAGCTTAGAGTGGATGTTTAAAGCTTCAAACAGAAAGAAGGTGAATCCCTCTATGAAGCTTGGGAGAGATACAAGGAACTGACCAAAAAGTGTCCTTCTGACATGCTTTCAGAATGGACCATCCTGGATATATTCTATGATGGTCTATCTGAGCTATCAAAAATGTCACTGGACCATTCTGCAGGTGAATCCATTCACCGTAAGAAAACGCCTGTAGAAGCTCAAGAACTCATTGACATGGTTACAAATAACCAGTTCATGTACACTGCTGAAAGGAATCCTGTGAATAATCGGATGCCTATGAGGAAGGGAGTTCTTGAGATTGATACTCTGAATGCCATATTGGCTCAGAATAAAATATTGACTCAGCAAGTCAATATGATCTCTCAGAGTCTGAATGGATTGAAGGAATCATCCAACAGTACTAAAGAGGCATTTTCTGAAGAAGAAGCTTATGATCCTGAGAACCCTGCAATAGCAGAGGTGAATTACATGGGTGAACCCTATGGAAACACCTATAATCCCTCATGGAGAAATCATCCAAATTTCTCATGAAAGGATCAACAAAAGCCTCAACAAGGCTTTAATAATGGTGGAAGAAACAGGTTTAGCAATAGCAAGCCTTTTCTATCATCCACTCAGCAACAGACAGAGAATTCTGAGCAGAATCCATCTAGCTTAGCAAATATAGTCTCTGATCTATCTAAGGCCACTCTAAGTTTCATAAATGAAACAAGGTCCTCCATTAGAAATTTGGAGGCACAAGTGGGCCAGCTGAGTAAAAAAGTCACTGAAACTCCTCCTAGTACTCTCCCAAGCAATACAGAAGAGAATCCAAAAAGAGAGTGCAAGGCCATTGATTTAACCATCATGGCCGAACCTACAAGGGAGGGAGAGGGCATGAATCCCAGTGAGGAAAACCTCCTGGGACGTCCAATGATCAACAAGGAGTTTCCCTCTGAGGAACCAAAGTAATCTGAGGCTCATCTAGAGACCATAGAGATTTTATTGAACCTCCTTATGCCATTCATGAGCTTTAATGAGTATTCTTCTTCTGAAGAGAATGAAGATGTCACTGAAGAGCAAGTTGCCAAGTACCTTGGTGCAATCATGAAGCTGAATGCCAAATTATTTGGTAATGAGACTTGGGAAGATGAACCTCCCTTGCTCATCAATGAACTAAGTGATCTGGATCAATTGAGATTGCCTCAGAAGAAACAGGATCCTGGAAAGTTCTTAATACCTTGTACCATAGGCACCATGACCTTTGAGAAGGCTCTATGTGACCTTAGATCAGGGATAAACCTCATGCCACTCTCTGTAATGGAGAAACTGGGAATCTTTGAGGTGCAAGCTGCCAGAATCTCATTAAAGATGGCAGACAACTCCAGAAAACAGGCTTATGGACAAGTAGAGGATGTGCTAGTAAAGGTTGAAGGCCTTTACATCCCTGCTGTTTTCATAATCCTAGACACTGGGAAGGAAGAGGATGAATCCATCATCCTTGGAAGACCCTTCCTAGCCACAGCAAGAGCTGTGATTGATGTGGACAGAGGAGAGTTAGTCCTTCAACTGAATGAGGAGAACCTTGTGTTTCAAACTCAAGGATCTCCTTCTGTAACCATGGAGAGGAAGCATGAAAAGTTTCTCTCACTGCAGAGTCAACCAAAGCCCCCACAGTCAAACTCTAAGTTTGTTGTTGGGAGGCCACAACTAAACTTTAAGTTTGATGTTGAACCCCCACATTCAAACTCTAAGTTTGGTGTTGGGAGGTTCCAACCTTGCTCTGAACATCTGTGAGGCTCCATAAGAGCTCACTGTCAAGCTATTGACATTAAAGAAGCGCTTGTTGGAAGGCAACCCAATGCTATCTAATTATATTTATTTATTTTCCATTGTTATTCTGTGTTTTCTTTAGGTTGATGATCATGTGAAGTCATAAAAACTAGTGAAAAAATCAAAAACAGAGTGAAAAATAGAGTAAAAAATAGCACACCCTGGAGGAGAACAGTCTGGCGTTTAACACCAGAAACAAGCATCTACCTGGCGTTAAACACCAGAACAGAGCATGGAAGTGGCGTTTAACGCCAGAAACAGGTAGCAGTCTGGCGTTAAACGCTAGGATTGCATGTATAGGGCGTTTTACACGTCTAAAGGGTACAGGAATAAAAAATCCTTGACACCTCAGGATCTGTGGACCCCACAGGATCCCCACCTAACCCTATTCTCTCCTCTTCACACCTTTTCATAATTCTCTTCCCCAAATGCCCTTCACCAATCACTTCAATCACTCTTTCCCATTACCCCCTCACCACTCACATCCATCTTCTCTTCCCCATAAACCCCACCTACCTCCAAATTCAAAATATTTTCCCTCTCAAACCCAACCCTAAATGGCCGAACCCTAAACCCCTCCCCACTTCTATATAAACCCCTCATTCCTTCTTCTATTTCACACAACACAACCTTCTCTTCTTCCACTTGGCCGAAACTTACTCTTTCTCCCTCTCCTCCATTTCTCTTCTTCTTCTACTTCTTTCTTTCTTCTTTTGCTCGGGGACAAGCAAACATTTTAAGTTTAGTGTGGTAAAAGCATTGCTTTTTATTTTTCCATAACCATTTATGGAACCTAAGGCCAGAGAAACCTCTAGAAAGAGAAAAGGGAAGACAATTACTTCCACCTCTGAGTCATGGAAGATGGAGAGATTCATCTCAAAGGTCCATCAAGACCACTTCTATGAAGTTGAGGCCAAGAAGAAAGTGATCTCTGAGGTTCCTTTCAAGCTCAAAAGGAATGAGTATCCGGAGATCCGACTTGAGATTCAAAGAAGAGGTTGGGAAGTTCTCACCAACCCCATTCAACAAGTTGGGATCCTAATGGTTCAAGAGTTCTATGCAAACGCATGGATCACAAGGAACCATGATCAAAGTGTGAACCCAAATCCAAAGCATTGGCTTATTATGGTTCGGGGAAAATACTTAGATTTCAGTCCGAAAAATGTAAGGCTAGTGTTCAACTTGCCAATGATGGAAGAAAACGCACGCCCCTACACAAGAAGGGTCAACTTTGATCAAAGGTTGGACCAAGTCCTCATAGACATATGTGAGGAAGGAGCTCAATGGAAAATTGACTCAAGAGGCAAGCCGGTTCAATTAAGAAGGAACGACCTCAAACCAGTGGCTAGGGGATGGCTAGAGTTCATTCAATGCTCAATCATTCCTACTAGTAACCGGTCTGAAGTTACTATAGACCGGGCCATCATGATCCATAGTATCATGATTGGAGAAGAGGTGGAAGTTCATGAGATTATACCTCAAGAACTCTACAAGGTGGCTGACAAGTCCTCCACTTGGGCAAGGTTAGCCTTTCCTCACCTCATATGCCACCTCTGCAATTCTGCTGGAATTGACATAGAGGGAGATATCCTCATTGAAGAGGATAAGCCCATCACTAAGAAAAGGATGGAGCAAACATGAGATCATGGACCTCAACATGAGCATGAGGAGATTCCTCACCATGAAATCCCTGAGATGCCTCAAGGGATGCACTTCCCTCCACAAAACTATTAGGAATAAATCAACACTTCCCTAGGAGACTTAAGTTCCAACATGGGACAACTAAGGGTGGAGCACCAAGAGCACTCCATCATCCTCATGAAATTAGAGATGATCAAAGAGCTATGAGGGAGGAGCAAGAAATACAAGGAAGAGACATAGAGGAGCTCAAGAGCACCATTGGTTCTTCAAGAAGAGGAAGACGCCACACTCACTAAGGTGGACTCATTCCTTAATCTCCTTGCTTATTTATTTTCCTGTTTTTCGATTTTTGAGCTTTATGTTTATTTATATTTGTGTCTTATTACATGATCATTAGTGTCTAAGTGTCTATGCCTTAAAGCTATGAATATGAATCCACCACCTCTCTTGAATGAAAAATGTTTTAATTACAAAAGAACAAGAAGTACATGGTTCCGAATTCATCCTTGAAACTAGTTTAATTATTTTGATGTGGTGACAATACTTTTTGTTTTCTGAATGAATGCTTGAACAGTGCATATGTCTTTTGAAGTTGTTGTTTATGAATGTTAAATATGTTGGCTCTTGAAAGAATGATGAAAAGGAGAAATGTTATTTGATAATCTGAAAAATCATAAAAATGATTCTTGAAGCAAGAAAAAGCTGTGAATACAAAAGCTTACAGAAAAAAAATGGCAAAAATAAAAGAAAAAGAAAAAAAGAAAAAGCAAGCAGAAAAAGCCAAAAGCTCTTTAAACCAAAAGGCAAGAGCAAAAAGCCAATAGCCCTTAAAACCAAAAGGCAAGGGTAATAAAAAAGGATCCAAGGCTTTGAGCATCAGCGGATAGGAGGGCCTAAAGGAATAAAATCCTGGCCTAAGCGGCTAAACCAAGCTGTCCTTAACCATGTGCTTGTGGCGTGAAGGTGTCAAGTGAAAACTTGAGACTGAGCGGTTAAAGTCAAGGTCCAAAGCAAAAAGAAGAGTGTGCTTAAGAACCCTGGACACCTCTAATTGGGGACTTTAGCAAAGCTGAGTCACAATCTGAAAAGGTTCACCCAGTTATGTGTCTGTGGCATTTATGTATCCGGTGGTAATACTGGAAAACAAAGTGCTTAGGGCCACGGCCAAGACTCATAAAGTAGCTATGTTCAAGAATCAACATATTGAACTAGGAGAATCAATAACACTATCTGAATTCTAAGTTCTTATAGATGCCAATCATTTTGAACCTCAATGGATAAAGTGAGATGCCAAAACTATTCAAGAGGCAAAAAGCTACAAGTACCGCTCATCTGATTGGAGCTAAGTTTCATTGATATTTTGAAATTTATATTATATTCTCTTCTTTTTATCCTATTTGATTTTCAGTTGCTGGGGGACAAGCAAAAATTTAAGTTTGGTGTTGTGATGAGCAGATAATTTATACGCTTTTTGGCATTGTTTTTACATAGTTTTCAGTATAATTTAGTTAGTTTTTAATATATTTTAATTAGTTTTTAAATAAAATTCACATTTCTGGACTTTACTATGAGTTTGTGTGTTTTTCTGTGATTTCAGGTAATTTCTAGCTGAAATTGAGGGACTTGAGCAAAAATCAGATTCAGAGGTTGAAGAAGGACTGCAGATGCTGTTGGATTCTGACCTCCCTGCACTTAAAGTGAATTTTCTGGAGCTACAGAACTCCAAATGGCGCACTCTCAATTGCATTGGAAAGTAGACATCCAGGGATTTCCAGAAAAATATAATAGTTCATACTTTTCTCGAGTTTAGATGATGCAAACTGGCGTTCAATGCCAGTTCCATGCTGCATTCTGGAGTCAAATGCTAGAAACAGGTTGCAAAGTGGAGTTAAACGCCAGAAACAGGTTACAAACTGGCGTTCAACTCCAAGAAAGACCTCTACACGTGTAAAGCTCAGTGCTCAGCCCAAGCACACACCAAGTGGGCCCCGAAAGTGGATTTTTGCTTCATTTATTCATTTCTGTAAACCCTAGTAACTAGTTTAGTATAAATAGGACTTTTTACTATCTTTGTAAGGATCTTTGATTAGTTTTATGCTATCCTAGACTTTTATGGGGGCTGGCCATTCGGCCATGCCTGGACCATTATCACTTATGTATTTTCAAACGGTAGAGTTTCTACACACCATAGATTAAGGTGTGGAGCTCTGCTGTTCCTCATGAATTAATACAAAGTACTACTATTTTTCTATTCTATTCAAGCTTATTCCTATTCTAAGATATCCATTCGCACCCAAGAACATGATGAATGTGATGATTATGTGACGCTCATCATCATTCTCACTTATGAACGCGTGCCTGACAAACACTTCCGTTCTACATGCAAACAAGCTAGAATGAATATCTCTTAGATATCTAATACAGGGGACTGAGTACGAGATATTAGAATCTTCGTGGTATAAGTTAGAATCCATGGATGCCCATTCTTGAGATCCGAAAAGTCCAAACCTTGTCTGTGGTATTCCGAGTAGGATCTGGGAAGGGATGGTTGTGACGAGCTTCAAACTCGCGAGTGCTGGGCGTAGTGACAGACGCAAAAGGATAGTAAATCCTATTCCAGTATGATCGAGAACCGACAAATGATTAGCCATGCAGTGACAGCGCATTGGACCATTTTCACAGAGAGGATGGGATGTAGCCATTGACAACGGTGATGCCATATATAAAGCTTGCCATGGAAAGGAGTAGGAATGATTGGATGAAGACAGCAGGAAAGCAGAGGTTCAGAGGAACGAAAGGCATCTCTATACGCTTATCTGAAATTCTCACCAATGAATTACATAAATATCTCTATCCTAGTTTATATTTCAATTATGTTTTAATTATCAAATCTCCATAACTATCTGAATCCGCCTGACTGAGATTTACAAGGTGACCATAGCTTGCTTCAAGCCGACAATCTCCGTGGGATCGACCCTTACTCACGTAATGTTTATAACTTGGACGACCCAGTGTACTTGCTGGTCAGTTGTGCAAAGTTGTGACAAAGAATTAAGATTATGAACGTGCGTATAAAGTTTTCAGTGCCGTTACCAAGGAATGGAACCGTCACGATTTCTGCGCACCAAAGTGTGAATTAGGTTACTACTATAAAGCCTTTTATCAATGAATATCCCTTGAGAATGGATCAAAGTAAGAAAAAAAAAGAAAAGAAAAGCCAAGAATTGGAAAAGAAACAAACAATAAGGCTAGGCACCAATAGCTTGGACCTTAGGACATATGCCTGTGGTGCTTTTGTACTAGGATATGCTAGGACAATTAGGTTCTGAGGAGTATTTCAAAACTTGGCCACGTGGATTAACTAATCTGGGATGGCCAAACGAAAGTCCATTATCAAGAGCAACTTAATTACAAAGCATTTAGTAATCCAAAGAGATGCTGGACATCAATATTCCTAGGAAGAAATTGTGAGCCAAGCGTCTGTGCTGAAGGAGTAGTGTTGAGTAGAAATTAAGCCAAAAGGCTGCTGCAACACTTGCCACCAAGCTTTCATTAAGAAATAAGCTTTCTAAGCAAAAGAAAAGAAAGAAAAAGCTAACAGGGATCAATCAAAAAGCAAGGCATTATAGCAGCAACACTAGTAAACCATCAAAGAGACATTCCATATCAGATAGCTAAGAATAATTGAGCTACATTTGTCTGCATAAAACCCTATGAACCAAGTTCAATTATATGCTAAATAAGGACATGTATGTGATAAAACCATATTTCATGAGTTCTTTTGTGCTTAATTTGAGTGATTTATACAATCCTTCACCTACTTATTCACATTAATTGCATGGTTTTACTTTTCCTTCCTTATTATGTGATGTAAATGAAAAACATGTTTCCTAAGCTTTAAAATTAATTAATTTAATTACCTTTATTTCCATTCGATGCCGTGATTAGTGTGTTGAGTAGTTTCAGATTTTCTAAGGCAGAATGACTTAAAGGATGGAAAAGGAAACATACTAAAATGAAAGGAGAAAGCAAAACGGAGCTTTAAGGAAACTGGTATCCACGCGATCGCATGGATGACGCGATCACGTGCTAGAAGCGAAGATGCGGCGACGCGGCCGCATGACTGACGCGACCACGCGCCATAAGTAGAACACATACGACGCGGACGCGTGACTGACGCGACCGCGTGGTAAGGAAAAGCTCCGAATGATGCGACCGCGTGACCCACGCGGACGTGTGACAGAGGCCACGTATCAAAATTTACAGAATACGCCCCCAGCAAATTCTGAAGCCCTTTTTGGCCCAGATCCAAGTACAGACAGCATAGACCAGAGGTTATAAAGTGTGGGAATGCATCCATTCAAAGGAGAGCTCGCATATTTTACTTTTCAATGATTTAGATTTAGTTGAGAAGGAGATCTTCTCTCTCGCTCTCTTAGGATTTAAGATTTCTTCTTGTTTTAAGAGTGACTCTCAATCCAGGTTTTACGTTCTTTATTTTAGCTTCCTTTTACTTTTATTTATTCCAGCACTTGAATTGATCATTGAATTTATGAATTTCTTCCATGTTACAGACTGTTATTTGAATTAATAATAATTGAGGTATTTTCAGTTTATGATTGTTCTCTTTGATTCAAGTTACCATTGCTTCCCATCCAAGGATATTTTTATTATTCCAGCAATTTTACTTTTTCTCCTTTTGGCCCTGGTTAAGAATTCAGTAACTCAATAGTTATTAAACTCAACATAACTGATAATCGTTATCTTGCTAATTGAGCTGACTTAAGTAATCCCAACCTTTTCTTAGGAAATAAATAGTATTCAAAGCTCAATTTAATTAGTCCCCTGACTTTCCTTTGCCCTAGTAAAGGTTGACCAAGTGGAGTTTAGATTCAACTTTCATTATAGTTAAGAGAGATAACTACGTTTGACCTCCAACTTCTCTTACCTTGCCAAAAGTCTGCTTTACAGTATTTATTTATTTTAATTGCCATTTACTTTACTTGTCATTTAAATTACTTGCTTCTCATCTTCTAAACCCCGATTACAACCTTTATAGCCAATAATAAGAACATACTTCTTCGCAGTTCCTTGAGAAGACGACCCGAGGTTTGAATACTCGGTTAACAATTTCTAAAGGGGTTTGTTACTTGTGACACCCAAAACGTTTGTACGAAGGGATTTTTGTCGGTTTAGAGACTATATCTACAACGTAACTCTTTCTATGAATCTCTTTACTGGTAAAAATCCTAATGTCAAAATGGCGCCGTTGCCGGGGAACTGCTAACGTGTGCCTTATTATTGGTTATTGTAAATATTTTTCTTTTGCTTGTTTATTTATTTTTGTTTTTTGTTTTTTATCTTTATTTGCTACTATGAACTCTCACCCCTCTCGCTTTGAGTTTGGTTCTAATATTGTTAAGGGAAATAGAAGTTACAGCAAGAATGTGCATAAAGGTCAGACCAATCAAGGATGGATGGAACCAAGAGGATCTAATCAACCCTTTTGGCAGCGACACCCTCCGAGATATCCTGGACAAAGACCATTCTACAGTGCATACCCAGCTGAAAGACATGGTGGACAACCTTGTAACTACCAACAAAACCCACCCCGTGCATATAAGCCATCCTTTCAACATAACCTCGAACCACCACACTCACAAGCTTCTCTTCACCATTCGCCACCATATGATCCTTCCTTACCCCAATACCAATCCAATCGTTCCCAATCACCACCACTTTCCTTTGTATCATATCCAAGTCCAGTAACCCGAGAAGCAGAGGATCGCCTAAAGGAAACAGTAATTAAATTTCAAACAACCATTCAACAACTGGAGCAAGCGATAATTCAATGGGCTTCTAGGCGCTCAAATACACAAGGATCAGCCACAGCTCCATGTGGACAGCCCAATGAAGAGCGTAGCATGGAGGAGCTACCAGAAACTCCAGTGGACAAGACAGAGAATGAATTTGTACTAGAACAATTAGAAGAAGCTGTCTTTGTTCAAGAAGAAGAGTTGGTTGAAGACCTAGGAGATGCTGAACTTCCATGGGAATCCATAATTGAGGAAAATGCCGTCCAGGATGCTACAGTTGATACTAAGGAGGATACTGTACAATCTCCAAGGCAAGTCGTTTATGAAGAATCAGACGGAATAATCCAAGAAGCAAATTCCCTTGATGATGATAGTCACAAGTCTAGCTCTCTTAGTGATGAACTTGCATCCACAAGTGAATTCTCTGAGATCGAAGAATCTTCCCCAAGTGAATATGAAGATGATGCAGAGGTAGATTTTTTCTCAACCTCCAATCTATGACTCAAGTGATGAGGAAGACGCAGAAGACTTTGACCAGGACACAGATACAATTGAAGATCTTTGCAAAGAAGTGGAGGAATTCACAGAAGAGCACAAGAAAATGGAACTTGCAGAACCACCAAAAACACCTATCCCAAGGCCATTACCACCTAATACAAGCTTCAAGTGGGTACAATCCTTAACTTATAACTTTACTTATTCACTTGAATATGGTTTGCTTGAAACAGATGGCCAACTTAGAGCTCTCTGCGGCTTTAAGAGTAAGAGGGAAATGGCTCATAATCAGAGCTGGTGCACAAGGTTCAATAAGGTTCCACGCTTCACCTCGAAGTACACGGATTGGTATCATGCTCAATTACATGAATCACGGAAGACGTTTGGTCACCAAGGTGAGATTCTACTTTTTAAACCGCCCGAATGGAAACATGCAGATCAAGACGGAGGCAGATTTAAAAGCAAGGCTTGGAATCCTGGACTCTATCCTGACATTCGTAGTCCCGGGAGCCTGAAAATCTGTTTGGAGCTGCTCAGAAGCTTTGCATGCTTAGTTTGGGACCCCGGAGGCTATTGGCATTCCAAGCACTGGTGGAGAATTTTGGACAAATTTAAACATAAACTACCATAACAGGATACTCCTCCAATGTCCAACTTAAGGACTTTAACTAAAAGTGCTAGGTGGGAGACAACCCACCATGGTATGGTCGCTTCTTTTTCAATTTATTTCTTGTTAATTGCTTTCATTTTTTTTTCTTTTTCATTTTAATTTATTAAACCTGGAATCATGCATAGCATTCATGTTGATCATTGCATTCTGCATTTTTCATGCATACATATATATATATATATATATATATATATAAAAGGGGGTGCGCGACGCGACCGCATGCCCCATGCGATCGCGTCATATTGCGAAAAACACCACCCGCGCGACCGCGTGACCCACGCGGCAGCGTGATATATATATCGGCGTAAGGATCCAACGAACAGAAAGTTAGGCTGGAATCGTGCGGCCCTTGTACATTTTGCACAAATTGGCCCACGCAATCGCATGCCCCATGCGATCGCGTCACTTGCACAATACAAATCCCACGCGACCGCGTGAGCGACGTGATCGCGTCGCATGGATTGCACATCACCCCAAAAGGAGACAGAGAGTTGCGCTAAAACGGCGCTGGAGTTGTGCGTTTAGCACGAAATCTAGCGATGCGATCGCGCGACCCACGCGATCGCGTCACCCCTCTCATGCGATCGCGCACTCCCATTTTCGCCCCAACCACGTGACCGCGTGCCCCACGCGGCCGCGTGGGTTCGAAAGTATAACCCCCCAGCCACGCGAACCCTATTAGTCGCGCAGCCCCCCACCCCCAACCCTCTTCTCCCTCTCTGCTTCTTCATCCTCTAGCCACCACCCAGCACCACCCAGCTGCCACCGCGCCACCACCCAGACGCCGCCGCCGTCCAGACACCGCCGCCGTACCACCCCCTCCCCTTCTTTCTTCTTCCTTCTTCCTCTCTCCTCCCCTCTCCACCACTGCCCTCCGAACCACCACCCACCACTGCCGGCCATCCAGCCGCGCCGCCCCCCTATCCGCCACCCACCCGCAACCCCCCCTTCTTCTATCACTACCCCTAAACCCTCTCCGCCACTGCCCCCCTCAGCCGTCACCGCGACACCGTGCCCCGCCACCGCGCCGGACGCCGCCGAAGCCAACTTCTTCCCCGTTCCACCCCTCCCGCCTACCAGGTTCCGCAAAACGCAATCCCCTTTTATCTGTTCGTCATTTTTCTATACCTTTTTCCGTTTCTGTTCATCATTAGGATAGATAGATAAGCATGCTGTAGTGGATTTTTAGGTTGTTAGGTAGCTTAGGCTCTGGTTAGTGGATCTAGGTCTGTTTACTTGCACTGTTCCTGTTTATGTTTTATCATAACTGCAATTCTGCTGTTCCTGTGACCTCGTTCATATGCTGTGATTTCTTGCAATTGCTGCTTGTTACTCTAAAATTTCTTGTTTCTATTCATTATTGGTAACTGCAGCAAGTTTTTAATTCATATGAACTGCTATGATTGTTGTTTATTTTCCGGGACAGTCCAATTTTAGCCGGAATGCTGCCCAAATTTTTTGTACATTGTTTTCATTCTTGTTTTGGTTTGGCATTTCTGAACTCTGTTTTACTCTGCTTTACCCAAACCATTTCATGAATGCTATGGCATACTTTCTTATCCTCTTTGATTTCCTGGTTCATAAACTGCATTTGTGTTTCACTGATTCCAATTTTTGCTTTCTTTATTTCTATTCGAATTAGCATCACCCTGTTTTCCTTGTTCGATTATGAGTACTTCTATTCTTACCTGTGAATCCTTGTTATATGGAATTTTTCTATGCCACTTACTTTAACCCGCACTTTACTAACTCAATAATTTTAATTTACTAATTTCTTTTTCAAATTCTAACCATACTAACCCTTTTGATCTCTTTTCTGTTTATTTTCACTTTCCTCTAACTTTCTAACCATGGCATATTGTTTATTTTTCCATTTAACATAAATTCAATGACATTTCATTTACTCATTTTCCTTATTCTATTTCTCCCTTGCCGCTTTGAGTTTCCTTTGTTTAATTGCCAAATTGCTTTCCTATTTTTACCTATATCCTGATTTTCTGTTTTTCAGGATGTTTACCTCACAAAGGAAAGGAAAAGGAAAGGCTACTGGCAAGCGCAAGAGAGGAGATTCCTCCCAGTCCATCATTGCTCTAATGAACGATTCTTCATGACGGGAGAAGAACTTCACACAGCAGGAAAAAGCTGACCAGCTGCTCCCTGCGAATGATCCTATAAAATTTGCAAACCGGTACTGTGAGCTGAAGTACCCGGCTTTTGCAAACTCCAGAAATCTATACCTGGAGCGAACTCTGAAGATTCCAGAAGCACTCCAGCAGTACACCACTAAGCAAATCAAGCAAAGGTGCTGGTTCTTTTTGCAAAGAACACTGACAGAGGTTAATTCATCTTGGGTACGGGAATTCTACTGCAACTACTATCTCACTACCCTAGATGCAGTGAACCTGAGAGGAAAACAAATTCTGGTCACTGACGAGGCCTTAGAGGACATTCTCCGACTCCCAGCCAAGTCCGATAAGCCTGATGGTTATTCAAAGGCTGAGGAGGACATGCGTCAGATGCAGTTTGATTGGGATGCTGTAAAGGCACGGATAGCTCTCGACCCGACAGTCCCTTGGGAGATGGGTCAGGACACTACCATGCCTAGAGGGATCAAGAGAGCATACTTAAATGATGAGGCTCGGTTATGGCATCAGGTCTTGAGTAATTATGTGATGCCGAGTACTCACGAGACGGAGATCCCGGCTGCTATGATCACCCTCCTTTGGTGTGTGCTGGAGGGTAAGGACCTTTATCTGCCACGTTTCATTCGGCACTATATGGCCAAGGTCCACGTCCGAGGCACCCTCCCTTTTCCATATCTAGTTACACAGCTTGGCCGTCGAGCTGACGTGCCATGGGAGGCTGCCGATGAGAGACCACCAATGGCGGATTGCAGGAAGATCATACCCCACAGCCGGAACTTCTTAGCCTTGGGCCACAGACCACCACCATTCACTGCTACTGATGAGTCAGCCCCACCGTCTGCTGGACCCTCTTCCTCCACTCCTGCACCACCTACCCCTGCTACCACCACTGCACCTCCACCTGCCACAGAGCCCGTCTATCATCTGGTGCACCGCTTGTTTCGACGACTTGACCAGATGGAGCGTCGCAACAAGCGGCGCTATGAGCACCTAAAGCTGATGATACGATCCGGTGACATCCCCTCCGAGCCCGACACACCATACGAGGCATCTGAGGAGGAGGCGGATGCACCTGAGGCAGAGACCCATCCCCAGGAGGCAGCACCAGCTGCACCACAGGCAGCGGTCCCACATCAGATTGAGGCTGCGGATCTTGAGATCTCGATCCAGTCAGCACCTCCTCCACAGCAGCCAGACCCTCAGCCCACCACCACCACTGAAACTCCAGCTACCATCCCTCCCAGTGATGACACTCCTTCACACCCAGCTTGATTGAGCATCGGGGACGATGCTTCCTTTTAAGTGTGGGGAGGTAGCCATCTCTGGCGTTTATTTTGGTGAACCACTACATACTTTTTCTTTTATTTTGGATATTTTTCTGTATTTTTCTTTTTACTATTAATTTCTGAGTACTTATACATTGCTTTTATGTATTTTTACTCTATTTTCTGCATTTTGCATCTTTAGTTCATATTTTAGCCATTTAGTTTATTTTAGTTATTTAGTTTAGTTTGCAATTCTGATTTATTAGTGGATTAAATAGTATAGTTTACCCTTTTTAGCATAAGATAGTATAGTTTAAAATTGAAAAATATAAAAAGGAAGTAAGCTAGGAAATTGAACATATCAGATTTAAATCCACAAACCTTATATATAGCATTACATGATTTAGTTAAGCTGACAACATTTCATCAAGGAGGAACATTAAAACTTTAAAAGCTACCCTAAATAAATTTTTTATGAGAATAATGGGAATTTTTAACTAAACTTGCATACAATATATAAATGATATATGATGCTTGAGTTAGAGAACACACAGCCTGTGAGTCTTGAGCTTAATTGTATGGTTGCATTCAAACCATAATTTTATTTTTATGTGTTTCATTTCTTTTTATTCTGATGTTCTTTACTTTGCTTTAATCTATATGTCCAATTATAGAATATAGAATGTAGATACATACCAAGAGAATGATTGATGCCATCATTTGATTTCAGCTCACTTACCCCAAATTAGCCTACCTTTTACATCACCCTTGTTAGCCCCCTTGAGCCTTTTAAAACCCCTTTATTCTATTTAGCCAAATTACTAGCCTTAAGCAGAAAAAAACAAAAGAAAATCCCAAGTGAATCCTTGGTTAGCTTAAGATAGAAAATCATGAATAGAGTTAAATGTGGGAAACCTTTTGGGAACATGGATGATAGAAAAAAAAGGTAGAGAAGTTAAAAAGAATAAAATAAAATTTGGGAAGCATGCTCATGAGAAAATCTAAGTGATTCAATTACCATGTGCATTAAAAAAAAAAAAAGAGAGTTATTTTTCAGCATCTAAATAAAAGGGGATACAAAAGAAATTCCCCAATGCAAAATAAAAACAATGCACATGGGATAAAAATAAAAAGTGAAACATGAGCATGTAACAATAAGTGGGATAATGTGGGAGAATAGGTAAAGAAGTTTTATCTTGCTAAATATGTATGTTAGGTGAGATCTTAGTCTAATTAAGGATTCACTTATTAGCTCACTTAACCCTATACATAAATCCTTACCTTTACCTTGGCCCCATTACAACCTCAATTAAAGACCTCATGACTTTTTGGTATGACTATATTCTATAATTGTTAATTGGTTAGATGAAGAACAAAGTTATAGAAAGTAAGAATAAAAAGAAAAATAGAGTGAATAAACCCAATAAACACTGAGTAACTAGAGAGTAAACACAAAATCCAGTGAGGGTTCTATAACTCATCAACATATATCTGTGCTTATATTTACTAATTGTTTTGCAAGTTTGTACAATGTTTTCTTTCCCATCTCATTTGCTAAAATGCTTTATTATTTAAGGGTTGGCTATATACATATATATACATGACTCCTTGAGAATGTGAATTAACTTGACTACATGTAAGCTTTATATATAAGTGAATAATTTATTGTTGCATGATGCATCATTCATTTAGGTAGTTGCATTTAAATTAGGTTGCATTGCATGACATTCCATCACTTTAACCTTAATTATTTACCTTGGATTTAGCATGAGGACATGCTAGTGTTTAAGTGTGGAGAGGTTGGTAAACCCATATTTCATGAGTTCTTTTGTGCTTAATTTGAGTGATTTATACAATCCTTTACCTACTTATTCACATTAATTGCATGGTTTTACTTTCCCTTCCTTATTATGTGATGTAAATGAAAAACATGTTTCCTAAGCTTTAAAATTAATTAATTTAATTACCTTTATTTCCATTCGATGCCGTGATTAGTGTGTTAAGTAGTTTCAGATTTTCTAAGGCAGAATGACTTAAAGGATGGAAAAGGAAACATACTAAAATGAAAGGAGAAAGCAAAACGGAGCTTTAAGGAAACTGATATCCACGTGATCGCATGAATGATGCGATCGCGTGCTAGAAGCAAAGATGCGGTGACGCGGCCGCATGACTGACGCGACCGCGCGCCATAAGCAGAACACATACGACGCGGATGCGTGACTGACGCGACCGCGTGGTAAGGAAAAGCTCCGAATGACGCGACCGCGTGACCCACGCGGACGCGTGACCCACGCGGACGCGTGACAGAGGCCACGTATCAGAATTTACAGAATACGCCCCTAGCGAATTCTGAAGCCCTTTTTGGCCCAGATCCAAGTACAGACATCATAGACCAGAGGTTATAAAGTGTAGGAATGCATCCATTCAAAGGAGAGCTCGCATATTTTACTTTTCAATGATTTAGATTTAGTTGAGAGGGAGATCTTCTCTCTCTCTCTCTTAGGATTTAAGATTTCTTCTTGTTTTAAGAGTGACTCTCAATCCAGGTTTTACGTTCTTTATTTTAGCTTCCTTTTACTTTTATTTATTCCAGCACTTGAATTGATCATTGAATTTATGAATTTCTTCCATGTTACAGACTGTTATTTGAATTAATAATAATTAAGGTATTTTCAGTTAAATGATTGTTCTCTTTAATTCAAGTTACCATTGCTTCCCATCTAAGGATATTTTTATTATTCCAGCAATTTTACTTTTTCCCCTTTTGGCCCTGGTTAAGAATTCAGTAACTCAATAGTTATTAAACTCAACATAACTGATAATCGTTATCTTGCTAATTGAGCTGACTTAAGTAATCCCAACCTTTTCTTAGGAAATAAATAGGATTCAAAGCTCAATTTAATTAGTCCCCTGACTTTCCTTTGCCCTAGTAAAGGTTGACCAAGTGGAGTTTAGATTCAACTTTCATTATAGTTGAGAGAGATAACTACGTTGGACCTCCAACTTCTCTTACCTTGCCAAAAGTCTGCTTTACAATATTTATTTATTTTAATTGCCATTTACTTTACTTGTCATTTAAATTACTTGCTTCTCATCTTCTAAACCCCGATTACAACCTTTATAGGCAATAATAAGAACATACTTCTTCTCAGTTTCTTGAGAAGATGACCCAAGGTTTGAATACTCGGTTAACAATTTCTAAAGGGGTTTGTTACTTGTAACACCCAAAATGTTTGTACGAAGGGATTTTTGTCGGTTTAGAGACTATATCTACAACGCAACTGTTTCTATGAATCTCTTTACTGGTAAAAATCCTAACGTCAGTATGCTTCTCTGTTTCATTTCATTTCTTCTTATGTTTAGTGCTTGCTTGGGGACAAGCAATATTTAAGTTTGGTGTTGTGATGACAAGTCATCTTATGCTAGCTTTTCAAGCATTTTTCACTTGTTTCATTAGGTTTTATACACTTGCTTGCACTATAAGTAAGTGATTTGGAGTGGATTTTCATGGTTATGTTAAATCAATCAACCATTATTTAATTTACACAAAATCATAAGGTTTACGCTAGAATTAGTTAATTTTATGAATGATTTAGAAACCTTGTGAATTTGGTGATACTTTGATATGTTTATTTGGTTGCTTGTAGGTGAAGAAATGATGATGAAAAGAAAGAACCAGGAAGCGTGCCTTATCAAAGCGTGATCCATGATATGAAAGCGTGGCGCTCACCCAAAGGAGCAAGGGCCAGCGCTCGAAGAACCAACGGAGCGCCCAATGATGCACCAAGAAAGCAAGGGCGCAACGTTGAGTGTCTCAACTGAGCGCTACAAGGAAACTCAATTAGCAAGGCAAAGCGCTCAAAGAATGGAGCGCTACGTTAAAACATTTTCACTTTTTCGTGGCCTTCATGCAAAGAAAGCTAGGCGTAACACTCACAAAATGGGGCAACCAAGGATCGAAGAGGGGGCAAGGCGCTACAAGGCACCAGCGCTCAAATACCTGAGCGCTACGTTCAAACTAGTGAATGTTTTCGTGGCCCATGAAGAGAAAAGCAAAGCTTGCACAAGGTAGCAAAGTAGCGCTACGTTGGAAACTTCTAATTGAGCGCTGAGGAAATTGGCACAAAGGGGAGTAGCCAGGCTCGAAGGGGGGAACCAAGGAGCATGTGTAGCGCTCAGTTCACTAACCAAACTGAGCGCTCCACTAGTGCTAGGACCCATGGACCATTTTTCAATCAAATGCCATCTTGGATCCACTTCTTCACCAACTTGAAAAGCCCACTCCATGTTTTAAAAACCAAAAATAGAAAGTGTATAAATAGGAGTTAATTTGATTTGTAAAGGACCTTTGGCTCAATTTTTAGTTTTACCTTTAGCTCACTTTTTAATTTTCACTTGTTCTTGAATTTGGGATTTGAGGAATTTGGATCTGTGTTTAGTTTTCTGTTTTCATTTTCTTTTTCTGCAACTTTTACTTTTCTGTCTTGGAAATTGAATTGAGATTGAAGAGCTCCATTGATTCTAATTCTGAGAATCATCTTCAACTCTTCCTCTCAATTGATCTAAGGATTGGGTTTTAATCTTCTCTGCTGTTTCCCAATTTCATTTTCTTCTGCAATTACTTTTCTACTTGATCAAGAGAGCAATTGAGATCTAGATCTGCTGTCTAATCTCATTTCTCTTCTTTGATCTCCAATTTCTCTTTAGAACTTCATAATTGAGTTAAGTTTTCTTGCTGTTTGGTTCTTCAATCAATTTTACATATCTATTTGGCTGCTGAGCTAAATTTCTTCATCTTATATCTCTTAACTTGCAATTTCTTGTTCAATTCTAAATCCCAGCACCCAAATCCTTTTAATCTTCAAGCAATTTACATTTCTCAGCAATTTAGATTCAGCAAATTTACATTTCTTGCAATTTAAGTTTCTGCAATTTACTTTTCTTGCAATTTAAGTTTCAGCTCTTTTACTTTCTTGTTCTTTAAGTTACTTGCAATTTACCTCTTTTGCACTTTGTTCTTCTGCTCAATTTACCTTCTGCACCTTTATTTACTCGCAATTTAGCTTCTCCCAATTAAAATCACTCAAGTCATCAAATATTTGCTTAACTAAATTCATCACCTAACTAAAATTGCTCAATCCATCAATCCCTGGGGGATCGACCTCACTCTTGTGAGTAATTGATGAGCGGATAATTTATACGCTTTTTGGCACTGTTTTTAGTATGTTTTTAGTAGAATCTGGTTACTTTTAGGGATGTTTTCATTAGTTTTTATGTTAAATTCACATTTTTGGACTTTACTATGAGTTTGTGTGTTTTTCTATGATTTCAGGTATTTTCTGGCTGAAATTGAGGGACTTGAGCAAAAATCAGATTCAGAGGTAGAAGAAGGACTGCTGATGCTGTTGGATTCTGACCTCCCTGCACTCAAATTGGATTTTCTGGAGCTACAAAACTCAAAATGGCGCGCTTCTAATTGAGTTGGAAAGTAGACATCCAGGACTTTCCAGCAATGTATAATAGTCCATACTTTGAACGAGTTTAGACGATGTAAAAGGGCGTTGAACGCCAGTTCTATGCTGCTGTCTGGAGTTAAACACCAGAAACAAGTCACAAACCAGAGTTGAACGCCAGAAATACGTTACAACCTGGCGTTCAACTCCAGAAAGAGCCTCTGCACGTAGAACATTCAAGCTCAGCCCAAGCACACACCAAGTGGGCCCCAGAAGTGGATTTATGCATCAATTACTTACTTTTGTAAACCCTAGTAGCTAGTTTATTATAAATAGGACTTTTTACTTTTGTATTAGACATCTTTGGATGCCTAGTTCTTAGATCAGAGGGGCTGGCCATTCGGCCATGCCTGGACCTTTCACTTATGTATTTTTAATGGTAGAGTTTCTACACTCCATAGATTAAGGTGTGGAGCTCTGCTGTTCCTCAAAGATTAATGCAAAGTACTACTGTTTTTCTATTCAATTCAACTTATTCCACTTCTAAGATATTCATTTGCACTTCAACCTGAATGTGATGAATGTGACAATCATCATCATTCCCTATGAACGCGTGCCTGACAACCACTTCTAAGATTGAATGAGTATCTCTTAGATCTCTTAGTCAGAATCTTCGTGGTGTAAGCTAGATTGATGGCGGCATTCATGAGAATTCGGAAAGTCTAAACCTTGTCTGTGGTATTCCGAGTAGGATTCTGGGATTGAATGACTGTGACGAGCTTCAAACTCGCGGTTGCTGGGCGTAGTGACAGACGCAAAAGGAGGGTGAATCATATTCCAGCATGATCGGGAACCTCAAATGATTAGCCGTGCTGTGACAGAGCATTTGGACCATTTTCACAAGAGGAGGGGATGTAACCATTGACAACGGTGATGCCCTTGCATAAAGCCAGCCATGGAAAGGAGTAAGACTGATTGGATGAAGACAGCAGGAAAGCAGAGGTTCAGAGGAACGAAAGCATCTCTATACGCTTATCTGAAATTCTCACCAATGACTTACATAAGTGTTTCTATCCCTATTTTCTGTTTAATTAATATTATTTTCGAAAACTCCATAATCAATTATTATCCACCTGACTGAGATTTACAAAGTGACCATAGCTTGCTTCATACCAACAATCTCCGTGGGATCGACCCTTACTCACGTAAGGTTTATTACTTGGACGACCCAGTGCACTTGCTGGTTAGTTGTATCGAAGTTGTGACAAATTATGAATTGAGATTAGAGCACCAAGTTTTTGGAGCTATTACCAGGGATCACAATTTCGTGCATCAAGTTTTTGGCGCCGTTGCTGGGGATTGTTCGAGTTTGGACAACTGACGGTTCATCTTGTTGCTCAGATTGGGTAACTTTCTTTTCGTTTTCTTTTCAAAAAGTTTTCAAAAAAATATTTTTTCAAAAATCTTTCAAAAATTTCTCCTTTGTTTTCGAAAAAAAAATTTAAAATAAAAATGTTTTCAAAAATATATTTCTCTCTTCAGAATTTTTAAGAATGAATTCTAGTGTTTCATGAAGCATGTTGAAGCCTGGCTGGCTGTAAAACCATGTCTAAATTCTTTTGGACTGAGGTTTCACTTATACTCAAGAGAAGAGCTTCTTTGTCTTTCTTAGCAAATTAGCTGATGCATATAATAGCATACTAAAGCTTGGCTGGCTATTAAGCCAAGCCTGACCCTTTGATTGGAGCTTTAGACTAAAGAGCATAAGATTCCTGGAATTCATATTAAAAATTTTGGAATCCTTATTTTTCTTTTTCAAAATGATTTTCGAAAAAATTAAAAGAAAATACAAAAAAATTTCATAAAATCATAAAAATCAAAAATATTTTTCATGTTTCTTGTTTGAGTCATGTGTCTTGTTATAAGTTTGGTGTCAATTGCATATTTATTTTGCATTTTTTGAAAATTCATGCATTCATGGTGTTCTTCATGATCTTCAAGTTGTTCTTGGTAAGTCTTCTTGTTTGATCTTGATGTTTTCTTGTTTTGCATCTTTTCCTATTTTACATGTGCATTTTTGCATCCATAGAGTCTAAACATGAAAGATTTCTAAGTTTGGTGTCTTGCATGTTTTCTTTGCATTAAAAATTTTTCAAAAACATGTTCTTGATGTTCATCTTGACATTCAAAGTGTTCTTGGTGTTCATCTTGACATTCATAGTGTTCTTACATTCATCACATACTTTGATCCAAAATTTTCATGCATTGAGTCTTTTTCATGTTTTTCTCTCTCATCATTAAAAATTCAAAAATAAAAAAAATATCTTTCCCTTTTTCTCTCTTTAAATTTCGAAAATTAGATTTGACTCTTTTAAAAATTTTTAAAATCTGGTTGTTTTTATGAGTCAAATCAAATTTTCAATTTAAAAATCTTATCTTTTTCAAAATCTTTTTCAAAAATCAAATCTTTTTCATTTTTCTTAGTTCTTTTCGAAAATTATAAAAATATTTTTCAAAAAAAATCTTTTTCTTAATTTTATATCATAATTTTCAAAAATATCATCATCAATTAATGTTTTGATTCAAAAATTTCAAGTTTATTACTTACTTGTTAAGAAAGATTCAAACTTTAAGTTCTAGAATCATATCTTGTGATTTCTTGTGAATCAAGTCATTAATTGTGATTTTAAAAATCAAATCTTTTTCAAAACTAATTTCAATCATATCTTTTCAAAAATATCTTCTTATCTTATCTTTTTCAAAAATATGATTTCAAAATATCTTTTCTAACTTCTCATCTTCTTATCTTTTCAAAATTGGTTTTCAAATTTGTTTCAACTAACTAACTAACTTTTTGTTTGTTTCTTATCTTTTTCAAAACTACGTAACTAACTCTCTCTCTCTCTAATTTTCGAAAATATCTTCCCTCTTTTTCAAAAATTCTTTTTAATTGACTAATTATTTTAATTTTTTATTTTAATTTTCAAAAAAAAATTACTAACCTTTTTCAAAAACTATTTTCGAAAATCACTAACTCTTTTTCAAAAATTATTTTCAAAAATTCTCCTTCTCTCTCATCTTATTCTATTTATTTATTCATCCACCAACATCTCCTCACCTCACATCTCTGCTCTCCTCACCCTTGTGTTTCTTTCCTTACATTACATTCTTTGTCCCCTTCCTTTCTTCCACTCACACAAGGACTTCTATACTGTGGTATAAAGGACCCCTATTATTATTATTATTATTTTTTCTGTGCCCTCTTCTTTGTCATATGAGCATGAGCAAGGACAAGAATATTCTTGTTGAAGCAGATCCAGAACCTGAAAGGACTCTGAAGAGGAAACTAAGAAAAGCTAAATTACAACAATCCAGAGAGAACCTTTCAGAAATTTTCGAACAGGAAGAGGAGATGGCAGCCAAAAATAATAATAATGCAAGGAGAATGCTTGGTGACTTTACTACACCTAATTCCAATTTACATGGAAGAAGCATCTCCATTCCTGCCATTGGAGCAAACAACTTTGAGCTGAAACCTCAGCTAGTTTCTCTGATGCAGCAGAACTGCAAGTTTCATGGACTTCCATCTGAAGAACCTTTTCAGTTCTTAACTGAATTCTTGCAGATTTGTGATACTGTTAAGACTAATGGAGTAAATCCTGAAGTCTACAGGCTCATGCTTTTCCCTTTTGATGTAAGAGACAGAGCTAGAGTGTGGTTGGACTCTCAACCCAAAGACAGCCTGAACTCTTGGGATAAGCTGGTCACGGCTTTCTTAGCCAAGTTCTTTCCTCCTCAAAAGCTGAGCAAGCTTAGAGTGGATGTTCAAACCTTCAAACAAAAAGATGGTGAATCCCTCTATGAAGCTTGGGAAAGATACAAGCAGCTGACCAAAAAGTGTCCTTCTGACATGCTTTCAGAATGGACCATCCTGGATATATTCTATGATGGTTTATCTGAACTATCAAAGATGTCATTGGATACTTCTGCAGGTGGATCCATTCACCTAAAGAAAACGCCTGCAGAAGCTCAAGAACTCATTGACATGGTTGCTAATAACCAGTTCATGTACACCTCTGAGAGGAATCCTGTGAATAATCGGACGCCTATGAAGAAGGGAGTTCTTAAAATTGATACTCTGAATGAAATATTGGGTCAGAACAAAATATTGACTCAGCAAGTCAATATGATTTCTCAGAGTCTGAATGGAATGCAAGCTGCATCCAACAGTATTCAAGAGGCTTCTTCTAAAGAAGAAGCTTATGATCCTGAGAACCCTGCAATAGCAGAGGTGAATTACTTAGGTGAACCTTATGGAAACACCTATAATCCATCATGGAGAAATCATCCAAATCTCTCATGGAAGGATCAACAAAAGCCTCAACAAGGCTTTAATAATGGTGGAAGATACAGGTTTAACAATAGTAAACCTTTTCCATCATCCACTCAGCAACAGACAGAGAACTCTGGACAAAATACCTCTAATTTAGCAAACTAAGTCTTTGATCTGTCCAAGGCCACTGTAAGTTTCATGAATGAAACAAGGTCTTCCATTAGAAATTTGGAAGCACAAGTGGGCCAGCTGAGTAAAAGGATCACTGAAATTCCTCCTAGTACTCTCCCAAGCAATACAGAAGAAAATCCAAAAGGAGAGTGCAAGGCCATTGAATTGATCACCATGGCCGAACCAATAAAGGAAGGAGAGGACGTGAATCCCAGTGAGGAAGACCTCCTGGGACGTCCAGTGATCAATAAGGAGTTTCCCTCTGAGGAACCAAAGGAATTTGAGACTCATCTAGAGACCATAGAGATTCCATTGAACCTCCTTATGCCATTCATGAGCTCTGAGGAGTATTCCTCTTCTGAAGAGAATGAGGATGTTACTGAAGAGCAAACTGCCAAGTTTCTGGTGCAATCATGAAGCTGAATGCCAAATTATTTGGCATTGAAACTTGGGAAGATGAACCTCCCTTGTTCACCAATGAACTAAGTGATCTGGATCAACTGACATTGCCTCAGAAGAAACAGGATCCTGGAAAGTTCTTAATACCTTGTACCATAGGCACCATGATCTTTGAGGCTCTGTGTGACCTTGGTTCAGGAATAAACCTCATGCCCCTCTCTGTAATAGAGAAACTGGGAATCTTTGGGGTGCAAGCCACTAAAGTCTCATTAGAGATGGCAGACAATTCAAAAAAATAGGCTTATGGACAAGTAGAGGACGTGTTAGTAAAGGTTGAAGGCCTTTACATCCCTGCTGATTTCATAGTCTTAGATATTGGGAAGGATGAGGATGAATTCATCATCCTTGGAAGACCCTTCCTAGCCACAGCAAGAGCTGTGATTGATGTGGACAGAGGAGAATTGATCCTTCAACTAAACGAGGACAACCTTGTGTTTACAACTCAAGGATCTCTCTCTGCATCCATGGAGAGGAAGCATAAAGAGCTTCTCTCAAAGCAGAGTCAAACAAAGCCCCCACAGTCAAACTCTAAGTTTGGTGTTGGGAGGTCTCAACAAAGCTCTGCACACCTGTGAGGCTCCATGAGGGCCCACTGTCAAGCTATTGACATTAAAAAAGTGCTTATTGGGAGGCAACCCAATGTTTATTTATCTAATTTTCATTGTTTTTCATGTTTTATTAGGTTCATGATCATGTGCAGTCACAAAATAAACATAAAAATTGAAAACGGAATCAAAAACAACAGAAAAAAAATCACACCCTGGAGGAAGACCTTACTGGCATTTAAACGCCAGTAAGAAGCATGTTTTGGGCGTTCAACGCCAGAACAGAGCATGGTTCTGGCACTGAACGCCAAAAATAGGCAGCATTTGGGCGTTTGAACGCCAGAAATGCGCCCTGGAGAAGAGCTGGCGCTGAACGCCCAGAACAAGCATGGTTCTGGCGTTCAACGCCAGAAATAGGCTACAAATGGGCGTTCAACGCCCAGAACAAGCACCAATCTGGCGCTGAACGCCCAGAGTTGTGTGCAAGGGCATTTTGCATGCCCAATTTGGTGCAAGGTTGTAAATCCTTGAACACCTCAGGATCTGTAGACCCCACAGGATCCCCACCTACCTCCACTCACTTCTTCTCACCTCTCTTTCACACAATCCCATTAACACTCTTCCCCAAAACTCTTCACCAATCACCTCAATCTCTCTTCCCTATAACCACTTTACCACTCACATCCATCCACTCTTTCCCATAAACCTCCCTTCAAAATTCAAAATCAATTTCCCACCCAAAACCCACCCTTATGGCCGAACCTTACCCCCCCTCCCTTCCCTATATAAAGCCCTCCATTCTTCCTCATTTTCACACAACACAACCCTCTCTTCCTCTTCTTGGCCGAAACACACCTCCCCCCTCCTCTCCATATTTTCTTCTTCTTCTTCATCTATTCTTTCTTCTCTTGCTCGAGGGCGAGCAAAATTCTAAGTTTGGTGTGGTAAAAGCATAAGCTTTTTATTTTTCCACTACCATTGATGGCACCTAAGACCGGAGAATCCTCTAGAAAAGGGAAAGGGAAGACAAAAGCTTCCACCTCCGAGTCATGGGAGATAGAAAGGTTCATCTCCAAAGCTCATCAAGACCACTTCTATGATGTTGTGGCCAAGAAGAAGGTGATCCCCGAGGTCCCTTTTAAACTCAAGAGAAATGAGTATCCGGAGATCCGACATGAAATTCAAAGAAGAGGTTGGGAAGTTCTAACAAACCCCATCCAACAAGTCGGCATCCTAATGGTTCAAGAGTTCTATGCTAATGCATGGATCACTAGGAACCATGATCAAAGTAAGAACCCGAACCCAAAGAATTATCTCACCATGGTTCGGGGGAAATACTTAGACTTTAGTCCGGAAAATGTGAGGTTGGCGTACAACTTGCCAAACATGATGCAAGGAGATGAGCGCCCCTACACTAGAAGGGTCAACTTTAATCAAAGGTTGGACCAAGTCCTCATGGACATATGTGTGGAAGGAGCTCAATGGAAGATTGACTCCAAAGGCAAGCCGGTTCAACTAAGAAGACTGGACCTTAAGCCTGTAGCTAGAGGATGGTTGGAGTTCATTCAATGCTCAATCATTCCCACTAGCAACCGGTCTGAAGTTACTATAGACCGGGCCATCATGATCCATAGCATCATGATTGGAGAAGAGGTAGAAGTTCATGAGATCATACCTCAAGAACTCTACAAGGTGGCTGATGATGACAAGTCATCTTAGCCTAGTTTCACTAGTCTTTTTCTTTTGTTTTCAATTGATTTTATGCACTTTCTTGAGCCATAAGTAAGCCAATTGGGTAGAATTTCATATTTCCTTTGATTCAATCAACCATGGATGAATTAATGCAATTTCATGAGATTTTGTGCTATAATTGTCATATATTATGAAAGAATAACAAACTCATGATTTTGAGCATAGCTTTGATGTGTTTGGTTAATTGATGATAGGTGAAAAGAGCTTTGAAGAAGGTTGAAGAAAGAAGAAAGGGCAAGGAGCAAGAGAGAATAAAAAGCTTGAGCAAAAGCTTGCCTCAAACTTTAGCTCAAGCTTTTGGAAGAGTGAATTCACATTGGATGGAGCAAAAGCTTGCGCCAACGTTTGCCTCAAGCTTTTTGGCAAACGTTAGCGCCACACACCAACACCCTGGAAGAGAAAAGCTTGCACTAACGTTTGCCTCAAGCTTTTTGGCAAACGTTGGCGCCACACCAACATACCCAGGGGAGAAAAAGCTTGCGCCAACGTTTGCCTCAAGCTTTTTGGCAAACGTTGGCGCCACCATCAACACACCTAGGAGAGCAAAAGTTTGCGCCAACGTTTGCCTCAAGCTTTTTGGCAAACGTTGGCGCCACAAGGCATACAAGAAGGCTCAAAGTTTGGCTCAAAGTTTGACCTCAAACTTTAGCCCAAACGTTGATAGCAGCAAAAGGGGGGCAGCTGATATGAAAAGCTTGAGCCAAAGTTTGCCTCAAATTTTGACTCAAGCTTTTATGATTCATGGCCCGGTTCACAATGGGTTTCTCTCCAACTCCAAGAGCAATCAACAGAGGCTTTTATCAACCCAATTCCATCAAGAGCAAAAGCCCAATTCAAGGCTTGAAGACCATTTGAAGAAAGTGTATAAATAGCTTAGGATTTAAGTTTTCAGGGAGCTTCCTTGGAAAATTTTTACATACTTACAGTAGAGAGCTCACCTTTACATTTTGGGAATTGTTGCTTTAGAATTCTAGAGAATTGGGAAGGAGAATTGATCTCTCTTCTTCCTTGTTCTTGCTTAGCACTCTTTACTTTTCTAGCTTTGGATCTTGGGTGAAGAATTGAAGAACTTCTGTTTCAATCTCACCTTGGGATCTTGTTTAATTTTCTGCATAATTGAATTTCAATTTCTGTTCATTGCCTCTTCTTCTACTCATTCTGCAATTTACTTTTCTTTATTTCTTGCAATTGAATTCTATATTTGGATCTAGGAAGGCATTGAGATCTAGACTCGGTTATCTAGTCTCTTGGGTCCTAAGATCTGGAGTTTTCATTTTAAATTCTCTGTTTAATGTTTTTCAAGTTCATTTATATTTCCGTTTTAGATCCGGTTCAATTCAATTCTTCTTCTACTTTTCAGTTTAGTGCAATTTACTTTTCCTTGTTTAAATTCTGCAAACCCACTTCCCAATTCCCTTTATAATTCAAGTAATTTACATTTCTTGCACTTTAAGATTCAGCCATTTACATTTCTTGCAATCTAAGTTTCTGCAATTTACATTACTTGTTCTTTAAGATTCAGCTTATTTACTTTCTTTGCTCTTTAATTTTCTGCAATCTACCCCTCTCCCTTTACATTTCAAGCAATTTAGTTTCTACAATCGCAAATCACTCAACCAATACTTGATTCGCTTGACTAAATCAATCACTAAACTAAAATTGCTCAATCCTTCAATCCCTGTGGGATTGACCTCACTCACGTGAGTTATTATTACTTGATGCGTCCCGGTGCACTTGCTGGTTAGATTGTGTGTTTGGAATTCGTTTTCTGAAAATACACATCAAGTTTTTGGCGCCGTTGCCGGGGATTGAAATAGATTGACAATGATTAAGTGAAGTGGAGATCTAGATCAAGCACTTTTTCTTTTCTGTTTCTCTAATTTTTGACTGACACACTAACTGTTTGAAATTTTGCTTAAGCTAACTAAAACTTCATTCTAGCAATAGACTGAAGTGTTACTGGTGGTGTTTCTTTTGTTTTGTTTGTATGTCAGGTACGGGGAGAGCCACTCCGGTTTTATCTGAAACTGACCAGAGAACTCTTAGAAGGTTAAGAAGAGCTGAAAGAGGGAAAAATATTGTTGGAGAGGAAGAATCTGAGGAAGAATATCACGAGATGGAAGGAGATCCATCTAATCCAGGAGGAGGGGTTAACAATAACCCACAACAGAGAAGAGTACTGGCCTCCTATACTTTTGCAAATGCTAGACATTATGGATGCAGCATTCTCACCCCTAATGTCAATGCAAATAATTTTGAACTGAAGCCACAACTCATCACATTGGTCCAAAACAACTGCTCGTTTGGAGGAGGACCATTGGAGGATCCAAACCAACATTTATCCACTTTCTTGAGAATTTGTGACACAGTTAAAAGCAATGGAGTGCACCCTGACATATACAAGCTGTTGTTATTCCCATTCTCTCTTAGGGACAAGGCCACTCAATGGCTAGAAATATTTCCGAAGGAAAGCATTAACACTTGGGATGATTTGGTGAGCAAGTTTCTTGCCAAGTTTTACCCCCCTCAAAAGATCATCAGGTTGAAGACTGAGGTGCAGACATTCACGCAATTGGATGCTGAAAATCTGTATGAGGCATGGGAGAGATATAAGGCTCTACTGAGGAAATGTCCACCAGAAATGTTCACTGAGTGGGACAAGCTACAGAACTTTTATGAAGGACTCACTCTAAAGGCTTAAGAGGCACTTGATCAATCAGCTGGAGGATCATTGCAACTGATGAAAACTGCAGAAGAAGCTCAAAATCTTATTGACATGGTGGCTAATAATCAGTATTTCTTTGCACATCAAAGGCAACGCCAACCATCACAAAGGAGAGGAGTAATGGAGCTAGAAGGAGTGGACTCAATCTTAGCTCAAAACAAAATGATGCAGCAACAGATTCAGCAACAATTTGAGCAAATGGCCAAAAGAATTGATGGCCTACTAGTAGCATCAGTGAGTGCCACAAGCCAACCAACCACTCTTTGGGGGCATAATGAGGAGAACCAAGAGGAACAACAACAAGAGCAAGTGCAGTATATGCATAACCAAGGTTCAAATGAGGTGTATGATGATACCTACAATCCATCCTGAAAGAACCACCCAAACCTCAGATGGGGGGATAACCACAACCAAAACCAACAACCATGGCAGAGGAACTCAAAACCAAACACCTTAAGAAAAAGCCAAAACCACAACCAGCAGCAGACTAACCAAAATCCCTACAGAAAACCCCAAAACAACTACCCCAACTCTAACCATTATCCATCCAATAACCAACCTACCAACCAAAGCACTTACCATCAACCATCAGCACCCCATAACCAAGCAATTTTACAAGACTCTCAGAGGATTACTAATCTGGAGATGCTCATGGAAAAGATGATGAAGAACCAAGAAATGACCACAAAGAACCATGAAGCCTCCATGAAGAGCCTAGAGAGGCAGATTGGGCAAATCTCCAAGCAGATTTCTATTGAGAGACCTTCAAGCTCTCTACCGAGTGACACAATCCCAAATCCTAAGGAAGAATGCAAGGCGATACAATTAAGGAGTGGGAGAACATTGATGAGCAACAATGACACTACAAAGAAGCAAGTAGAGAGCAGCAAAAGACCAATAGAAGATGAAAAGCAAACAAAGGCAGATGAAGCCAAGGATCAAGTTGTGATGCCAAACAAGAGCACTGAGAAACTCAAAGAGAAGAACAACCAGCCACACAGTTCAAAAGAAGTGATTCAGGGACAGCAGCAAGTGGGAAAGAGCATCACACCTCCACTGCCATATCCCCAAAGATTCAACAGAGAGACTAAGGACCAACATTTTCATAAGTTCCTTGAGACTTTCAAGAAGCCGGAGATCAACATTCCCTTGGCTGAAGCACTTGAGCAAATGCCTCTGTATGCTAAGTTTTTGAAGGAGCTTATCAACAAGAAAAGGAGTTGGCTTGAGAAGGAAACCGTGTTGCTTACTGAGGAATGCAGGGCTTTGATTCAAAAAGGGCTTCCTCCTAAGCTTGAAGACCCCGAGAGCTTCTTGCTGCCTTGCACCGTTGGGGAATTAACCATCACTAAGGCAATGTGCGATCTAGGAGCAAGTATTAACTTAATTCCCTCCTCTTTGGTGAAAAAGCTGCGTATAGAGGAAGTTAAACCGGTACAGATGTCTCTAGAGCTGGTAGATAAGTCAATGGTATACCCCAGGGGTGTAATTGAAAACCTTCTAGTCAAGGTGGATAAATTCATATACCCTGCAGACTTTGTGGTTCTAGATTCAGATGAGGATGAAAGTGACTCCATCATACTTGGAAGACCGTTCTTGGCCACTGCTAGGGCTATCATAGACGTAGAGCAAGGAGAATTAACTCTCAGAATGCATGATAAGAGTGTCACTCTGAGAGTATTACCAGAAGCGCAGTTCAGTGATGAGAAGAAAGACTATATGGAACTCGACAAGGAAGAATCACAGTTAAAGGAAGAAAGCAACAAGGCGATTCACAGCAACATCCCAAGGCAAAAGATTGTGCAGAATGATGCAGAAGTTCAAGAGGATATTGGAGTATTGGCCACTGAGAAGAGAGATATCCAAAGTAAGCCTACGGCCAAAGAAGAAAGATCAACAAAAGAAAGGAAGAAACACAGAAACAAAACAAAAAGGGGTTGGAAGAACAGAAAGATTCCAACAGAAGGGCTTTCCAGGGGTGATAAAGTGCAATTGATCTATCAACAACTGCGAGCAAGCCAACAGACGGATGACTATTACACTGTCAGCAATATACTCTCATTAGAGCATGCTGAAATTGAACACCAGAGAACAAAGAGGAGGATCACAGTCAGGGGAGACAAGTTGAGGCACTACAATCATCAACCACCATAAAAGAAAGCCCCAGTGTCAAGCTAGTGACAATAAAAGAGCGCTCCATGGGAGGCAACCCATGATTTAAGATTTATGTCATTTTAAATTCAATAAGCTATGATCACCTGAGCATGAATTTTTTTCTTTTCATGAACGTACTTAATGAATGCATGCACTGTTTTGAAACATATGCTAAGACTTCTGAGTTTGGTGTGCCTTCAAGCACACCAAACCAGTGTTACAAACATTTTCATGCTATATGCTTAGTTATCCTGATGAAGCATATAACCAAACACTAAGTTTGGTGTCTGCATAGGTGGATATTTTCAGAAGATCAAATTTTTTTTTCTCTTCAGGAAAATTAAAAATCATGCACCAATGATCATACGTTGTTACTTTCTGAGACTTTACAATTAAAAAGAAATCATATTCTGTGATGAAGGCATCAATTGTGATTAACTGCTGGCATTTCACATTTACCCCTTAACAAGAGACAAGTTTGGTGTTCATCAAACCTTGATGCACTGATTAAGGGATACAATTGATCCTTCATGAAAAAAAAAGAAAAAGAAAAATTATAATGAAAGCATTTCTTATAAATATTTAACCAAGAGTGACATTGGGATTTCAAGAACACTAGTTGGAGGAAGAAACATTTTTAAACTATATGACCAAACATTAAGTTTGGTGTCCTCCAAGAAAAGTCACGGTTAAAATGGATATAAGGAATGAGAGTTCACATAGTTGTTAATAAAGGAAGTATTCTTGCCACGGTTTGATAATGTTGATCTTTGTTGTCTTGTTGTGATGGTTAGGTGGTCAAAGAACACTCAATAAAGAGACAAGACAAAGGAAGAGCATAGCATGAGGATAAAATCCCATCACATGCCTCAAAAAGTGAATCTGCGCACTCCTTGGAATGATCACGTTGAAAATCATTGAAGAAGCAAATTTTGTCCTCATTCACCCTCACATGCACACCTTTGATTCGCATAGTATCCAATTGCATCCCAGCCCTCCATTGTTCATTTAAGTAATTATAACACACCACCTTCAAGCCATGCACATAACCGAAGAGTTGCACACTCCCTGCACTCCAACCATTCAAACTCCATTCCCTTCATCATTCTTCATCATATAAGCTCAGCCTCAAATATTTCCTTTTCCTAAAACATATCCAAATCTCCAACATTCTTCACACTCCCTTTAACCTCAAGAAGATCAACCAATCAAGTGATCATGGCCTTTTCCTCAAGAACCAAACGAAGAAAAGGAAAAGAGCCCGTGGTGGAGGAGAGTACACCTGAATATGACCGATGGAGATTTAAATCTTGGTACCATCAGTTACAAATTGAATGGATGAATGAGAAGAAAATATATCCAGAGGTTCCACTCTTGCTACCAGAAGAAGGGTGCCAAGAAATGAAGAACAAGATTAAAAAGAGGAAATGGGAAGAACTCGTCTCACCCATCACTCGGGTCAATGCAAATATCATAAGAGAGTTCTATGCCAAGATCCCAAGACTTAACACGGGTGAAGCCCCAACGTACAAGAGCTATGTACGGGGGATGGAAGTAGACTTTAGTTCAGATGCCATCAAGAAAGTCTTGGGACTAAAAGCAGTCCGCTTTGGTGAACCGGGATACCACCAAAGGGTAAATGGAGATCCGGATTATGTTAGAATTTCTAGAGATATTTGTATGGTGAACTCAGAGTGGGAAGGAGATGCCAAAAACAAATACAAGTATCTGAGGAGAGGAAACCTCACCCCAGAAGCAAAGGAATGGTATGAGCTATTGAAAAGATCAATTCTGGGCACAGTAAACACCTCAGAAGTCAACAGGAAAAGAGCTGTTATGTTGCATTGCATCATGGTGGGAGGAGAGGTGAAGGTTCATGAAATCCTTGCAAAGGATATTCAAAAACTTGCAGAGAAGAACTCGGCTGGGTCTTGGTTATACTACCCAAGCACCATTATGCGGTTGTGCGCAAGAGCTAAAGTGCCAATGGAGGACGATAACCCAACATGGTTGAACCCGGGCATGCCTATAACCATTGAAAGAATGATGATGGTTACTGAAGCGCAACAGAGCCGAAGACCACACGGAAGAAGGCAAAGAGAAGAACCAATGGAGGAAGAAGAGTTACAAGAGGAAGAAGAGCCACAAGAGGAAGAGGAACAGCAACACATTCCACCACATAACACTCTGGATATGACTCAGATGCAGGAAGCAATTGGAAGATTATCACAACAGTACATGAGAATTCAAGAAAGGCAAGAGGAATACCATTCACAGTACATGAAAAACCAACAAGAGCAAGAGGAATGGCAGCTGAGAATGATGAACAAACAAAGTGAGTTTGAGTCAAAATTCTTTGTGATGCAAGAGGAGCATGCTTTTCAATCTCGCGAACCATTTGGAAAGTTGGCACAAATGCAAGCTGAAAATATGAGGGCTCTCAAAGAGTTCACAACCCTCCAAGATGCAAGATATGAAGTCACAACACACCAACACCCTGGAGGAGAAAAGCTTGCACCAACGTTTGTCTCAAGCTTTTTGGCAAACGTTGGCGCCACACCAACATACCCAGGGGAGAAAAAGCTTGTGCCAACGTTTGTCTCAAGCTTTTTGGCAAACGTTGGCGCCACCATCAACACACCCAGGAGAGCAAAAGTTTGCGCCAACGTTTGCCTCAAGCTTTTTGGCAAACGTTGGCACCACAAGGCATACAAGAAGGCTCAATGTTTGGCTCAAAGTTTGACCTCAAACTTTAGCCCAAACGTTGATAGCAGCAAAAGGGGGGCAGCTGATATGAAAAGCTTGAGCCAAAGTTTACCTCAAACTTTGACTCAAGCTTTTATGATTCATGGCCCGGTTCACAATGGGTTTCTCTCCAACTCCAAGAGCAATCAATAGAGGCTTTTATCAACCCAATTCCATCAAGAGCAAAGGCCCAATTCAAGGCTTGAAGACCATTTGAAGAAAGTGTATAAATAGCTTAGGATTTATGTTTTCAGGGAGCTTCCTTGGAAAATTTTTACATACTTACAGTAGAGAGCTCACCTTTACATTTTGGGAATTGTTGCTTTAGAATTCTAGAGAATTGGGAAGGAGAATTGATCTCTCTTCTTCCTTGTTCTTGCTTAGCACTCTTTACTTTTCTTGTTTTGCATCTTGGGTGAAGAATTGAAGAAGTTCTGTTTCAATCTCACCTTGGGATCTTGTTTAATATTCTGCATAATTGAATTTCAATTTCTGTTCATTGCCTCTTCTTCTACTCATTCTGCAATTTACTTTTCTTTATTTCTTGCAATTGAATTCTACATTTGGATCTAGGAAGGCATTGAGATCTAGACTCGGTTATCTAGTCTCTTGGGTCCTAAGATCTGGAGTTTTCATTTTAAATTCTCTGTTTAATGTTTTTCAAGTTCATTTACATTTCCGTTTTAGATCCGTTCAATTCAATTCTTCTTCTACTTTTCAGTTTAGTGCAATTTACTTTTCCTTGTTTAAATTCTGCAAACCCACTTCCCAATTCCCTTTATAATTCAAGTAATTTATATTTCTTGCACTTTAAGATTCAGCCATTTACATTTCTTGCAATCTAAGTTTCTGCAATTTACATTACTTGTTCTTTAAGATTCAGCTTATTTACTTTCTTTGCTCTTTAATTTTCTGCAATCTACCCCGCTCCCTTTACATTTCAAGCACTTTAGTTTCTACAATCACAAATCACTCAACCAATACTTGATTCGCTTGACTAAATCAATCACTAAACTAAAATTGCTCAATCCTTCAATCCCTGTGGGATTGACCTCACTCACGTGAGTTATTATTACTTGATGCGACCCGGTGCACTTGTTGGTTAGATTGTGTGTTTGGAATTCGTTTTCCGAAAATACACATCAAGTTTTTGGCGCCGTTGCCGGGGATTGAAATAGATTGACAATGATTAAGTGAAGTGGAGATCTAGATCAAGCACTTTTTCTTTTCTGTTTCTCTAATTTTTGACTAACACACTAACTGTTTGAAATTTTGCTTAAGCTAACTAAAACTTCATTCTAGCAATAGACTGAAGTGTTACTGGTGGTGTTTCTTTTGTTTTGTTTGTATGTCAAGTACACGGAGAGCCACTCCGGTTTTATCTGAAACTGACCAGAGAACTCTTAGAAGGTTAAGAAGAGCTGAAAGAGGGAAAAATATTGTTGGAGAGGAAGAATCTGAGGAAGAATATCACGAGATGGAAGGAGATCCATCTAATCCAGGAGGAGGGGTTAACAATAACCCACAACAGAGAAGAGTACTGGCCTCCTATACTTTTGCAAATGCTAGACATTGTGGAAGCAACATTCTCACCCCTAATGTCAATGCAAATAATTTTGAACTAAAGCCACAACTCATCACATTGGTCCAAAACAACTGCTCGTTTGGAGGAGGACCATTGGAGGATCCAAACCAACATTTATCCACTTTCTTGAGAATTTGTGACACAGTTAAAAGTAATGGAGTGCACCCTGACATATACAAGCTGTTGTTATTCCCATTCTCTCTCAGGGATAAGGCCACTCAATGGCTAGAAACATTTCCGAAGGAAAGCATTAACACTTGGGATGATTTGGTGAGCAAGTTTCTTGCCAAGTTTTACCCCCCTCAAAGGATCATCAGGTTGAAGACTGAGGTGCAGACATTCACGCAATTGGATGCTGAAAATCTGTATGAGGCATGGGAGAGATATAAGGCTCTACTGAGGAAATGTCCACCAGAAATGTTCACTGAGTGGGACAAGCTACAGAACTTCTATGAAGGACTCACTCTAAAGGCTCAAGAGGCACTTGATCACTCAGCTGGAGGATCGTTGCAACTGATGAAAACTGTAGAAGAAGCTCAAAATCTTATTGACATGGTGGCTAATAATCAGTATTTCTTTGCGCATTAAAGGCAACGCCAACCATCACAAAGGAGAGGAGTCAGGGAGCTAGAAGGAGTGGACTCAATATTAGCTCAAAACAAAATGATGCAGCAACAGATTCAGCAACAATTTGAGCAAATGGCCAAAAGAATTGATGGCCTACAAGTAGCATCAGTGAGTGCCACAAGCCAACCAACCACTCTTTGGGGGCATAATGAGGAGAACCAAGAGGAACAACAACAAGAGCAAGTGCAGTATATGCACAACCAAGGTTCAAATGAGGTGTATGGTGATACCTACAATCCATCCTGGAAGAACCACCCAAACCTCAGATGGGGGGATAAACACAACCAAAACCAACAACCATGGCAGAGGAACTCAAAACCAAACACCTTAAGAAAAAACCAAAACCACAACCAGCAGCAGACTAACCAAAATCCCTACAGAAAACCCCAAAACAACTACCCCAACTCTAACCATTATCCATCCAATAACCAACCTACCATCCAAAGCACTTACCATCAACCATCAGTACCCCCTAACAAAGAAATTTTACAAGACTCTCAGAGGATTACTAATCTGGAGATGCTCATGGAAAAGATGATGAAGAACCAAGAAATGACCACAAAGAACCATGAAGCCTCCATGAAGAGCCTAGAGAGGCAGATTGGGCAAATCTCCAAGCAGATTTCTATTGAGAGACCTTCAAGCTCACTGCCGAGTGACACAATCCCAAATCCTAAGGAAGAATACAAGGCGATACAATTAAGGAGTTGGAGAACATTGATGAGCAACAATGACACTACAAAGAAGCAAGTAGAGAGCAGCAAAAGACCAATAGAAGATGAAAAGCAAACAAAGGCAGATGAAGCCAAGGATCAAGTTGTGATGCCAAACAAGAGCACTGAGAAACTCAAAGAGAAGAACAACCAGCCACACAGTTCAAAAGAAGTGATTCAGGGACAGCAGCAAGTGGGAAAGAGCATCACACCTCCACTGCCATATCCCCAGAGATTCAACAGAGAGACTAAGGACCAACATTTTCATAAGTTCCTTGAGACTTTCAAGAAGCCGGAGATCAACATTCCCTTGGCTGAAGCACTTGAGCAAATGCCTCTGTATGCTAAGTTTTTGAAGGAGCTTATCAACAAGAAAAGGAGTTGGCTTGAGAAGGAAACCGTGTTGCTTACTGAGGAATGCAGGGCTTTGATTCAAAAAGGGCTTCCTCCTAAGCTTGAAGACCCCGAGAGCTTCTTGCTGCCTTGCACCGTTGGGGAATTAACCATCACTAAGGCAATGTGCGATCTAGGAGCAAGTATTAACTTAATTCCCTCCTCTTTGGTGAAAAAGCTGCGTATAGAGGAAGTTAAACCGGTACAGATGTCTCTAGAGCTGGTATATAAGTCAATGGTATACCCCAGGGGTGTAATTGAAAACCTTCTAGTCAAGGTGGACAAATTCATATACCCTGCAGACTTTGTGGTTCTAGATTGAGATGAGGATGAAAGTGACTCCATCATACTTGGGAGACCGTTCTTGGCCACTGCTAGGGCTATCATAGACGTAGAGCAAGGAGAATTAACTCTCAGAATGTATGATAAGAGTGTCACTCTGAGAGTATTACCAGAAGCGTAGTTCAGTGATGAGAAGAAAGACTATATGGAACTCGACAAGGAAGAATCACAATTAAAGGAAGAAAGCAACAAGGCGATTCACAGCAACATCCCAAGGCAAAAGATTGTGCAGAATGATGCAGAAGTTCAAGAGGATATTGGAGTATTGGCCACTGAGAAGAGAGATCTCCAAAGTAAGCCTACGGCCAAAGAAGAAAGATCAACAAAAGAAAGGAAGAATCATAGAAATAAAACAAAAAGGGGTTGGAAGAATAGAAAGATTCCAACAGAAGGGCTTTCCAAGGGTGATAAAGTGCAATTGATCTATCAACAACTGGGAGCAAGCCAACAGACGGATGACTATTACACTGTCAGCAATATACTCTCATTAGAGCATGCTGAAATTGAACACCAGAGAACAAAGAGGAGGATCACAGTCAGGGGAGACAAGTTGAGGCACTACAATCATCAACCACCATAAAAGAAAGCCCCAGTGTCAAGCTAGTGACAATAAAAGAGCGCTCCATGGGAGGCAACCCATGATTTAAGATTTATGTCATTTTAAATTCAATAAGCTATGATCACCTGAGCATGAATTTTTTTCTTTTCATGAACGTACTTAATGAATGCATGCACTGTTTTGAAACATATGCTAAGACTTCTGAGTTTGGTGTGCCTTCAAGCACACCAAACCAGTGTTACAAACATTTTCATGCTATATGCTTAGTTATCCTGATGAAGCATATAACCAAACACTAAGTTTGGTGTCTGCATAGGTGGATATTTTCAGAAGATCAAATTTTTTTTTCTCTTCAGGAAAATTAAAAATCATGCACCAATGATCATACGTTGTTACTTTCTGAGACTTTACAATTAAAAAGAAATCATATTCTGTGATGAAGGCATCAATTGTGATTAACTGCTGGCATTTCACATTTACCCCTTAACAAGAGACAAGTTTGGTGTTCATCAAACCTTGATGCACTGATTAAGGGATACAATTGATCCTTCATGAAAAAAAAAGAAAAAGAAAAATTATAATGAAAGCATTTCTTATAAATATTTAACCAAGAGTGACATTGGGATTTCAAGAACACTAGTTGGAGGAAGAAACATTTTTAAACTATATGACCAAACATTAAGTTTGGTGTCCTCCAAGAAAAGTCACGGTTAAAATGGATATAAGGAATGAGAGTTCACATAGTTGTTAATAAAGGAAGTATTCTTGCCACGGTTTGATAATGTTGATCTTTGTTGTCTTGTTGTGATGGTTAGGTGGTCAAAGAACACTCAATAAAGAGACAAGACAAAGGAAGAGCATAGCATGAGGATAAAATCCCATCACATGCCTCAAAAAGTGAATCTGCGCACTCCTTGGAATGATCACGTTGAAAATCATTGAAGAAGCAAATTTTGTCCTCATTCACCCTCACATGCACACCTTTGATTCGCATAGTATCCAATTGCATCCCAGCCCTCCATTGTTCATTTAAGTAATTATAACACACCACCTTCAAGCCATGCACATAACCGAAGAGTTGCACACTCCCTGCACTCCAACCATTCAAACTCCATTCCCTTCATCATTCTTCATCATATAAGCTCAGCCTCAAATATTTCCTTTTCCTAAAACATATCCAAATCTCCAACATTCTTCACACTCCCTTTAACCTCAAGAAGATCAACCAATCAAGTGATCATGGCCTTTTCCTCAAGAACCAAACGAAGAAAAGGAAAAGAGCCCGTGGTGGAGGAGAGTACACCTGAATATGACCGATGGAGATTTAAATCTTGGTACCATCAGTTACAAATTGAATGGATGAATGAGAAGAAAATATATCCAGAGGTTCCACTCTTGCTACCAGAAGAAGGGTGCCAAGAAATGAAGAACAAGATTAAAAAGAGGAAATGGGAAGAACTCGTCTCACCCATCACTCGGGTCAATGCAAATATCATAAGAGAGTTCTATGCCAAGATCCCAAGACTTAACACGGGTGAAGCCCCAACGTACAAGAGCTATGTACGGGGGATGGAAGTAGACTTTAGTTCAGATGCCATCAAGAAAGTCTTGGGACTAAAAGCAGTCCGCTTTGGTGAACCGGGATACCACCAAAGGGTAAATGGAGATCCGGATTATGTTAGAATTTCTAGAGATATTTGTATGGTGAACTCAGAGTGGGAAGGAGATGCCAAAAACAAATACAAGTATCTGAGGAGAGGAAACCTCACCCCAGAAGCAAAGGAATGGTATGAGCTATTGAAAAGATCAATTCTGGGCACAGTAAACACCTCAGAAGTCAACAGGAAAAGAGCTGTTATGTTGCATTGCATCATGGTGGGAGGAGAGGTGAAGGTTCATGAAATCCTTGCAAAGGATATTCAAAAACTTGCAGAGAAGAACTCGGCTGGGTCTTGGTTATACTACCCAAGCACCATTATGCGGTTGTGCGCAAGAGCTAAAGTGCCAATGGAGGACGATAACCCAACATGGTTGAACCCGGGCATGCCTATAACCATTGAAAGAATGATGATGGTTACTGAAGCGCAACAGAGCCGAAGACCACACGGAAGAAGGCAAAGAGAAGAACCAATGGAGGAAGAAGAGTTACAAGAGGAAGAAGAGCCACAAGAGGAAGAGGAACAGCAACACATTCCACCACATAACACTCTGGATATGACTCAGATGCAGGAAGCAATTGGAAGATTATCACAACAGTACATGAGAATTCAAGAAAGGCAAGAGGAATACCATTCACAGTACATGAAAACCAACAAGAGCAAGAGGAATGGCAGCTGAGAATGATGAACAAACAAAGTGAGTTTGAGTCAAAATTCTTTGTGATGCAAGAGGAGCATGCTTTTCAATCTCGCGAACCATTTGGAAAGTTGGCACAAATGCAAGCTGAAAATATGAGGGCTCTCAAAGAGTTCACAACCCTCCAAGATGCAAGATATGAAGTCACAACACACCAACACCCTGGAGGAGAAAAGCTTGCACCAACGTTTGTCTCAAGCTTTTTGGCAAACGTTGGCGCCACACCAACATACCCAGGGGAGAAAAAGCTTGTGCCAACGTTTGTCTCAAGCTTTTTGGCAAACGTTGGCGCCACCATCAACACACCCAGGAGAGCAAAAGTTTGCGCCAACGTTTGCCTCAAGCTTTTTGGCAAACGTTGGCACCACAAGGCATACAAGAAGGCTCAATGTTTGGCTCAAAGTTTGACCTCAAACTTTAGCCCAAACGTTGATAGCAGCAAAAGGGGGGCAGCTGATATGAAAAGCTTGAGCCAAAGTTTGCCTCAAACTTTGACTCAAGCTTTTATGATTCATGGCCCGGTTCACAATGGGTTTCTCTCCAACTCCAAGAGCAATCAATAGAGGCTTTTATCAACCTAATTCCATCAAGAGCAAAGGCCCAATTCAAGGCTTGAAGACCATTTGAAGAAAGTGTATAAATAGCTTAGGATTTAAGTTTTCAGGGAGCTTCCTTGGAAAATTTTTACATACTTACAGTAGAGAGCTCACCTTTACATTTTGGGAATTGTTGCTTTAGAATTCTAGAGAATTGGGAAGGTGAATTGATCTCTCTTCTTCCTTGTTCTTGCTTAGCACTCTTTACTTTTCTTGTTTTGCATCTTGGGTGAAGAATTGAAGAAGTTCTGTTTCAATCTCACCTTGGGATCTTGTTTAATATTCTGCATAATTGAATTTCAATTTCTGTTCATTGCCTCTTCTTCTACTCATTCTGCAATTTACTTTTCTTTATTTCTTGCAATTGAATTCTACATTTGGATCTAGGAAGGCATTGAGATCTAGACTCGGTTATCTAGTCTCTTGGGTCCTAAGATCTGGAGTTTTCATTTTAAATTCTCTGTTTAATGTTTTTCAAGTTCATTTACATTTCCGTTTTAGATCCGTTCAATTCAATTCTTCTTCTACTTTTCAGTTTAGTGCAATTTACTTTTCCTTGTTTAAATTCTGCAAACCCACTTCCCAATTCCCTTTATAATTCAAGTAATTTATATTTCTTGCACTTTAAGATTCAGCCATTTACATTTCTTGCAATCTAAGTTTCTGCAATTTACATTACTTGTTCTTTAAGATTCAGCTTATTTACTTTCTTTGCTCTTTAATTTTCTGCAATCTACCCCGCTCCCTTTACATTTCAAGCACTTTAGTTTCTACAATCACAAATCACTCAACCAATACTTGATTCGCTTGACTAAATCAATCACTAAACTAAAATTGCTCAATCCTTCAATCCCTGTGGGATTGACCTCACTCACGTGAGTTATTATTACTTGATGCGACCCGGTGCACTTGTTGGTTAGATTGTGTGTTTGGAATTCGTTTTCCGAAAATACACATCAAGTTTTTGGCGCCGTTGCCGGGGATTGAAATAGATTGACAATGATTAAGTGAAGTGGAGATCTAGATCAAGCACTTTTTCTTTTCTGTTTCTCTAATTTTTGACTAACACACTAACTGTTTGAAATTTTGCTTAAGCTAACTAAAACTTCATTCTAGCAATAGACTGAAGTGTTACTGGTGGTGTTTCTTTTGTTTTGTTTGTATGTCAAGTACACGGAGAGCCACTCCGGTTTTATCTGAAACTGACCAGAGAACTCTTAGAAGGTTAAGAAGAGCTGAAAGAGGGAAAAATATTGTTGGAGAGGAAGAATCTGAGGAAGAATATCACGAGATGGAAGGAGATCCATCTAATCCAGGAGGAGGGGTTAACAATAACCCACAACAGAGAAGAGTACTGGCCTCCTATACTTTTGCAAATGCTAGACATTGTGGAAGCAACATTCTCACCCCTAATGTCAATGCAAATAATTTTGAACTAAAGCCACAACTCATCACATTGGTCCAAAACAACTGCTCGTTTGGAGGAGGACCATTGGAGGATCCAAACCAACATTTATCCACTTTCTTGAGAATTTGTGACACAGTTAAAAGTAATGGAGTGCACCCTGACATATACAAGCTGTTGTTATTCCCATTCTCTCTCAGGGATAAGGCCACTCAATGGCTAGAAACATTTTCGAAGGAAAGCATTAACACTTGGGATGATTTGGTGAGCAAGTTTCTTGCCAAGTTTTACCCCCCTCAAAGGATCATCAGGTTGAAGACTGAGGTGCAGACATTCACGCAATTGGATGCTGAAAATCTGTATGAGGCATGGGAGAGATATAAGGCTCTACTGAGGAAATGTCCACCAGAAATGTTCACTGAGTGGGACAAGCTACAGAACTTCTATGAAGGACTCACTCTAAAGGCTCAAGAGGCACTTGATCACTCAGCTGGAGGATCGTTGCAACTGATGAAAACTGTAGAAGAAGCTCAAAATCTTATTGACATGGTGGCTAATAATCAGTATTTCTTTGCGCATTAAAGGCAACGCCAACCATCACAAAGGAGAGGAGTCAGGGAGCTAGAAGGAGTGGACTCAATATTAGCTCAAAACAAAATGATGCAGCAACAGATTCAGCAACAATTTGAGCAAATGGCCAAAAGAATTGATGGCCTACAAGTAGCATCAGTGAGTGCCACAAGCCAACCAACCACTCTTTGGGGGCATAATGAGGAGAACCAAGAGGAACAACAACAAGAGCAAGTGCAGTATATGCACAACCAAGGTTCAAATGAGGTGTATGGTGATACCTACAATCCATCCTGGAAGAACCACCCAAACCTCAGATGGGGGGATAAACACAACCAAAACCAACAACCATGGCAGAGGAACTCAAAACCAAACACCTTAAGAAAAAACCAAAACCACAACCAGCAGCAGACTAACCAAAATCCCTACAGAAAACCCCAAAACAACTACCCCAACTCTAACCATTATCCATCCAATAACCAACCTACCATCCAAAGCACTTACCATCAACCATCAGTACCCCCTAACAAAGAAATTTTACAAGACTCTCAGAGGATTACTAATCTGGAGATGCTCATGGAAAAGATGATGAAGAACCAAGAAATGACCACAAAGAACCATGAAGCCTCCATGAAGAGCCTAGAGAGGCAGATTGGGCAAATCTCCAAGCAGATTTCTATTGAGAGACCTTCAAGCTCACTGCCGAGTGACACAATCCCAAATCCTAAGGAAGAATACAAGGCGATACAATTAAGGAGTTGGAGAACATTGATGAGCAACAATGACACTACAAAGAAGCAAGTAGAGAGCAGCAAAAGACCAATAGAAGATGAAAAGCAAACAAAGGCAGATGAAGCCAAGGATCAAGTTGTGATGCCAAACAAGAGCACTGAGAAACTCAAAGAGAAGAACAACCAGCCACACAGTTCAAAAGAAGTGATTCAGGGACAGCAGCAAGTGGGAAAGAGCATCACACCTCCACTGCCATATCCCCAGAGATTCAACAGAGAGACTAAGGACCAACATTTTCATAAGTTCCTTGAGACTTTCAAGAAGCCGGAGATCAACATTCCCTTGGCTGAAGCACTTGAGCAAATGCCTCTGTATGCTAAGTTTTTGAAGGAGCTTATCAACAAGAAAAGGAGTTGGCTTGAGAAGGAAACCGTGTTGCTTACTGAGGAATGCAGGGCTTTGATTCAAAAAGGGCTTCCTCCTAAGCTTGAAGACCCCGAGAGCTTCTTGCTGCCTTGCACCGTTGGGGAATTAACCATCACTAAGGCAATGTGCGATCTAGGAGCAAGTATTAACTTAATTCCCTCCTCTTTGGTGAAAAAGCTGCGTATAGAGGAAGTTAAACCGGTACAGATGTCTCTAGAGCTGGTATATAAGTCAATGGTATACCCCAGGGGTGTAATTGAAAACCTTCTAGTCAAGGTGGACAAATTCATATACCCTGCAGACTTTGTGGTTCTAGATTGAGATGAGGATGAAAGTGACTCCATCATACTTGGGAGACCGTTCTTGGCCACTGCTAGGGCTATCATAGACGTAGAGCAAGGAGAATTAACTCTCAGAATGTATGATAAGAGTGTCACTCTGAGAGTATTACCAGAAGCGTAGTTCAGTGATGAGAAGAAAGACTATATGGAACTCGACAAGGAAGAATCACAATTAAAGGAAGAAAGCAACAAGGCGATTCACAGCAACATCCCAAGGCAAAAGATTGTGCAGAATGATGCAGAAGTTCAAGAGGATATTGGAGTATTGGCCACTGAGAAGAGAGATCTCCAAAGTAAGCCTACGGCCAAAGAAGAAAGATCAACAAAAGAAAGGAAGAATCATAGAAATAAAACAAAAAGGGGTTGGAAGAATAGAAAGATTCCAACAGAAGGGCTTTCCAAGGGTGATAAAGTGCAATTGATCTATCAACAACTGGGAGCAAGCCAACAGACGGATGACTATTACACTGTCAGCAATATACTCTCATTAGAGCATGCTGAAATTGAACACCAGAGAACAAAGAGGAGGATCACAGTCAGGGGAGACAAGTTGAGGCACTACAATCATCAACCACCATAAAAGAAATCCCCAGTGTCAAGCTAGTGACAATAAAAGAGCGCTCCATGGGAGGCAACCCATGATTTAAGATTTATGTCATTTTAAATTCAATAAGCTATGATCACCTGAGCATGAATTTTTTTTCTTTTCATGAACATACTTAATGAATGCATGCACTGTTTTGAAACATATGCTAAGACTTCTGAGTTTGGTGTGCCTTCAAGCACACCAAACCAGTGTTACAAATATTTTCATACTATATGCTTAGTTATCCTGATGAAGCATATAACCAAACACTAAGTTTGGTGTCTGCATAGGTGGATATTTTCAGAAGATCAAATTTTTTTTTCTCTTCATGAAAATTAAAAATCATGCACCAATGATCATACGTTGTTACTTTCTGAGACTTTACAATTGAAAAGAAATCATATTCTGTGATGAAGGCATCAATTGTGATTAACTGCTGGCATCTCACATTTACCCCTTAACAAGAGACAAGTTTGGGGTTCATCAAACCTTGATGCACTGATTAAGGGACACAATTGATCCTTCATGAAAAAAAGAGAAAAAGAAAAATTATAATGAAAGCATTTCTTATAAATATTTAACCAAGAGTGACATTGGGATTTCAAGAACACTAGTTGGAGGAAGAAACATTTTTAAACTATATGGCCAAATATTAAGTTTGGTGTCCTCCAAGAAAAGTCACGGTTAAAATGGATATAAGGAATGAGAGTTCACATAGTTGTTAATAAAGGAAGTATTCTTGCCACGGTTTGATAATGTTGATCTTTGTTGTCTTGTTGTGATGGTTAGGTGGTCAAAGAACACTCAATGAAAGAGACAAGACAGAGGGAGAGCATAGCATGAGGATAAAATCCCATCACATGCCTCAAAAAGTGAATCTGCCCACTCCTTGGAATGATCACGTTGAAAATCATTGAAGAAGCAAATTTTGTCCTCATTCACCCTCACATGCACACCTTTGATTCGCATAGTATCCAATTGCATCCCAGCCCTCCATTGTTCATTTAAGTAATTATAACACACCACCTTCAAGCCATGCACATAACCGAAGAGTTGCACACTCCCTGCACTCCAACCATCAAACTCCATTCCCATCATCATTCTTCATCATATAAGCTCAGCCTCAAATATTTCCTTTTCCTAAAACATATCCAAATCTCCAACATTTTTCACACTCCCTTTAACCTCAAGAAGATCAACCAATCAAGTGATCATGGCCTCTTCCTCAAGAACCAAACGAAGAAAAGGAAAAGAGCCCATGGTGGAGGAGAGTACACCTGAATATGACCGATGGAGATTTAAATCTTGGTACCATCAGTTACAAATTGAATGGATGAATGAGACAAAAATATATCCAGAGGTTCCACTCTTGCTACCAGATGAAGGGTGCCAAGAAATGAAGGACAAGATTAAAAAGAGGAAATGGGAAGAACTCGTCTCACCCATCACTCGGGTCAATGCAAATATCATAAGAGAGTTCTATGCCAACATCCCAAGACTTAACACGGGTGAAGCCCCAACGTACAAGAGCTATGTACGGGGGATGGAAGTAGACTTTAGTTCAGATGCCATCAAGAAAGTCTTGGGACTAAAAGCAGTCCGCTTTGGTGAACCGGGATACCACCAAAGGGTAAATGGAAATCCGGATTATGATAGAATTTCTAGAGATATTTGTATGGTGAACTCAGAGTGGGAAGGAGATGCCAAAAACAAATACAAGTATCTGAGGAGAGGAAACCTCACTCCGGAAGCAAAGGGATGGTATGAGCTATTGAAAAGATCAATTCTAGGCACAGTAAACACCTCAAAAGTCAACAAGAAAAGAGCTGTTATGTTGCATTGCATCATGGTGGGAGGAGATGTGAAGGTTCATGAAATCCTTGCAAAGGATATTCAAAAACTTGCAGAGAAGAACTCGGCTGGGTCTTGGTTATACTACCCAAGCACCATTATGCGGTTGTGCGCAAGAGCTAAAGTGCCAATGGAGGACGATAACCCAACATGGTTGAACCTGGGCATGCCTATAACCATTGAAAGAATGATGATGGTTACTGAAGCGCAGCAGAGCCGAAGACCACACGGAAGAAGGCAAAGAGAAGAACCAATGGAGGAAGAAGAGTTACAAGAGGAAGAAGAGCCACAAGAGGAAGAGGAACAACAACACATTCCACCACATAACACTCTGGATATGACTCAGATGCAGGAAGCAATTGGAAGATTATCACAACAGTACATGAGAATTCAAGAAAGGCAAGAGGAATACCATTCACAGTACATGAAAAACCAACAAGAGCAAGAGGAATGGCAGCTGAGAATGATGAACAAACAAAGTGAGTTTGAGTCAAAATTCTTTGTGATGCAAGAGGAGCATGCTTTTCAATCTCACGAATCATTTGGAAAGTTGGCACAAATGCAAGCTGAAAATATGAGGGCTCTCAAAGAGTTCACAACCCTCCAAGATGCAAGATATGAAGTCCAAGCCGACTACAACATAAATAGTCAAATCAAAATGAACTATATTGGAGAGCATCTGCACAACATGGATCTAGCATTTCCAACTTTCGATGAATTCTTCAAAGGGAAATGTGAGATAGAAGTAAGCAAGGCTATGAGACTTGAAGATAGAGTAGAGGAGGCGATGAATAGAGCTGGGTTCTGGCGGGGTCAACAGACAACAGACATGGACACAAGGAACACCAACAACCAAGTGTATGAAAGAAGAAAGAAAAAGCATGACAAATGAAAGGTGGACTTGCTCCTTGTTCATCACTACAAAAAAAAAAAGCATGCATCCTATCTGTTTAAAATAGTCTTTGCATTATGTTTGTTTCCCTTAAAATAAGTAAGCTAGTCTAAGTGTGTGCTTGTGTGTTTACTTTCACTTAACAAAAAGCATGCTTTGTCCCCTGCATCTTTAATTCAATAAAAGAAATGTTTGAATGTGAAGTAAGATAGTTCTCTGTTAGATAGAAGTACAATAAAAGTAAGTGGTCGTATGTATGTGTGATTGTATGATAGCTCACTTTTAGTGAATAAGAGAACTAGGATGTCTCCTTCTAAGTAGAAAGTGGCCTACTATCTATGAATCTCAATCAAATAAAAGTCCTTGGTTAAAAAGAAAAACAAAAAGAGAAAAGAAAAAGCCAAAAATTGGCAATAGAATAAAAGAAAAAAACAAAAAAAGAAGTAAAGCTAGACACCAATAGCTTGAACCTTAGAATATATGCCTGTGGTGTCTTTGTACTAGGATCTGCTTGGATCATTAAGTTCTTTGGAGTGCATCAACACTTGGTGACTTGGGTTAACTAACCCGGGATCATCAGCTGAAAGTCCACTATCAAGAGCAACCTAACTACAAGGCATTTAGTAACCCAAAGAGGTGCTGGGCATCAAGGTTTTAAGAAGGAATGTGAGCCAAGTGTCTATAGTGAATAATGTGTCAAGTATAAAGAAAGAAAAGAACTTGTTACACATGACACTGAACCAAAGCTTATAGAGAAAAATAATAGTCAAGGACAAAGGAAAAATGAGAGGTCATAGGAGTGTGTTGCTTGATGCTTGAAGGAGACTTTCTAGGCCTAAAAGTCAATAAGAAGTGAGTGTTTACATATCCACATAAAACCGCATGAACTACCAATAATACTCTGCTAGCATGAACATCCTCTTCCATTTCATTCTTTCTTCTTAATAATTCTTTTCTTGCTTGGGGACAAGCAAGCTTTAAGTTTGGTGTTGTGATGACAAGTCATCTTAGCCTAGTTTCACTATCTTTTTCTTTTGTTTTCAATTGATTTTATGCACTTTCTTGAGCCATAAGTAAGCCAATTGGGTAGAATTTCATATTTCCTTTGATTCAATCAACCATGGATGAATTAATGCAATTTCATGAGATTTTGTGCTATAATTGTCATATATTATGAAAGAATAACAAACTCATGATTTTGAGCATAGTTTTGATGTGTTTGGTTGATTGATGATAGGTGAAAAGAGCTTTGAAGAAGGTTGAAGAAAGAAGAAAGGGCAAGGAGCAAGAGAGAATAAAAAGCTTGAGCAAAAGCTTGCCTCAAACTTTAGCTCAAGCTTTTGGAAGAGTGAATTCACATTGGATGGAGCAAAAGCTTGCGCCAACGTTTGCCTCAAGCTTTTTGGCAAACGTTGGCGCCACACACCAACACCCTGGAGGAGAAAAGCTTGCACCAACGTTTGCCTCAAGCTTTTTGGCAAACGTTGGCGCCACACCAACATACCCAGGGGAGAAAAAGCTTGTGTCAACGTTTGCCTCAAGCTTTTTGGCAAACGTTGGCGCCACCATCAACACACCCAGGAGAGCAAAAGTTTGCGCCAACGTTTGCCTCAAGCTTTTTGGCAAATGTTGGCGCCACAAGGCATACAAGAAGGCTCAACGTTTGGCTCAAAGTTTGACCTCAAACTTTAGCCCAAACGTTGATAGCAGTAAAAGGGGGGCAGCTGATATGAAAAGCTTGAGCCAAAGTTTGCCTCAAACTTTGACTCAAGCTTTTATGATTCATGGCCTGGTTCACAATGGGTTTCTCTCCAACTCCAAGAGAAATCAATAGAGGCTTTTATCAACCCAATTCCATCAAGAGCAAAGGCCCAATTCAAGGCTTGAAGACCATTTGAAGAAAGTGTATAAATAGCTTAGGATTTAAGTTTTCAGGGAGCTTCCTTAGAAAATTTTTACATACTTACAGTAGAGAGCTCACCTTTACATTTTGGGAATTGTTGCTTTAGAATTCTAGAGAATTGGGAAGGAGAATTGATCTCTCTTCTTCTTTGTTCTTGCTTAGCACTCTTTACTTTTCTTGCTTTGGATCTTGGGTGAAGAATTGAAGAACTTCTGTTTCAATCTCACCTTGGGATCTTGTTTAATTTTCTGCATAATTGAATTTCAATTTCTGTTCATTGCCTCTTCTTCTACTCATTCTGCAATTTACTTTTCTTTATTTCTTGCAATTGAATTCTACATTTGGATCTAGGAAGGCATTGAGATCTAGACTCGGTTATCTAGTCTCTTGGGTCCTGAGATTTGGAGTTTTCATTTTAAATTCTCTGTTTAATGTTTTTCAAGTTCATTTACATTTCCGTTTTAGATCCGTTCAATTCAATTCTTCTTCTACTTTTCAGTTTAGTGCAATTTACTTTTCCTTACTTAAATTCTGCAAACCTACTTCCCAATTCCCTTTATAATTCAAGTAATTTACATTTCTTGCACTTTAAGATTCATCCATTTACATTTCTTGCAATCTAAGTTTCTGCAATTTACATTACTTGTTCTTTAAGATTCAGCTTATTTACTTTCTTTGCTCTTTAATTTTTTGCAATCTACCCCTCTCCCTTTACATTTCAAGCAATTTAGTTTCTGCAATCACAAATCACTCAACCAATACTTGATTCGGTTGACTAAATCAATCACTAAACTAAAATTGCTCAATCCTTCAATCCCTGTGGGATCAACCTTACTCACGTGAGTTATTATTACTTGATACGACCCGGTGCACTTGCCGGTTAGATTGTCTGTTTGGAATTCGTTTTCCAAAAATACACATCAGCTGACATGTCCTCCACTATGGCAAGGTTGGCCTTTCCCTACCTCATTTGCCACCTATGCAATTCGGCTGGGATTGACATAGAGGGAGATATCCTCATTGAAGAGGACAAGCCCATCACTAAGAAAAAGATGGAGCAATCAAGAGAGCATAGAGAAGCTCATCATCAAGAAATCCCTGAGATTCCTCAAGGGATGCACTTTCCTCCACAAAACTATTGGGAGCAAATCAACACCTCCCTAGGAGAATTAAGTTCCAACATGGGACAATTAAGGGTGGAACATCAAGAGCACTCCATCATCCTTCATGAAATTAGAGAAGATCAAAAAGCAATGAGGGAGGAGCAACAAAGACAAGGAAGAGACATAGAAGAGCTCAAGGACATCATTGGTTCCTCAAGAAGGAAACGCCACCATCACTAAGGTGGACTCATTCCTTGTTCTCACTTTCTCTGTTTTTCATTTTCTATGTTAAGTGCTTATCCATATTTGTGTCTTCATTACAAGATCATTAGTATTTAGTAACATTGTCTTAAAGTTATGAATGTCCTATGAATCCATCACCTCTCTTAAATGAAAAATGTTTTAATTCAAAAGAACAAGAAGTACATGAGTTTTGAATTTATCCTTGAACTTAGTTTAATTATATTGATGTGGTGACAATGCTTCTTGTTTTCTGAATGAATGCTTGAACAGTGCATATGTCTTTTGAAGTTGTTGTTTAAGAATGTTAAATATGTTGGCTCTTGAAAGAATGATGACAAGGAGACATGTTATTTGATAATCTGAAAAATCATAAAAATGATTCTTGAAGTAAGAAAAAGTAGCAAAGAACAAAGCTTGCAGGAAAAAAAATAGAAAAAAATAGCGAAAAAAAATTAGAAAAAAAAAAGAAAAAGCAAGCAGAAAAAGCCAAAAGCTCTTAAAACCAAGAGGCAAGAGCAAAAAGCCAATAACCCTTAAAACCAAAAGGCAAGGGCAAATAAAAAGGATCCTAAGGCTTTGAGCATCAGTGGGTAGGAGGGCCTAAAGGAATAAAATCCTGGCCTAAGCGGCTAAACCAAGTTGTCCCTAACCATCTGCTTGTGGCGTGTAGGTGTCAAGTGAAAACTTGAGACTGAGTGGTTAAAGTCAAGGTCCAAAGCAAAAAAGAGTGTGCTTAAGAACCCGGGACACCTCTAATTGGGGACTTTAGCAAAGCTGAGTCACAATCTGAAAAGGTTCACCCAATTTTGTGTCTGTGGCATTTATGTATCCGGTGGTAATACTGGAAAACAAAGTGCTTAGGGCCACGGCCAAGACTCATGAAATAGCTGTGTTCAAGAATCATCATACTAAAATAGGAGAATCAATAACACTATCTGAACTCTGAGTTCCTATAGATGCTAATCATTCTGAATCTCAATGGATAAAGTGAGATGCCAAAACTATTCAAGAGGCAAAAAGCTACAAGTCCCGCTCATCTGATTGGAGCTATGTTTCATTGATAGTTTGGAATTTATAGTATATTCTCTTCTTTTTATCCTATTTTATTTTCAGTTGCTTGGGGACAAGCAACAATTTAAGTTTGGTGTTGTGATGAGCGGATAATTTATACGCTTTTTGGCACTGTTTTTAGTATGTTTTTAGTAGAATCTGGTTACTTTTAGGGATGTTTTCATTAGTTTTTATGTTAAATTCACATTTCTGGACTTTACTATGAGTTTGTGTATTTTTCTGTGATTTCAGGTATTTTCTGGCTGAAATTGAGGGACTTGAGCAAAAATCAGATTCAGAGGTAGAAGAAGGACTGCTGATGTTGTTGGATTCTGACCTCCCTGCACTCAAAGTGGATTTTCTGGAGCTACAGAACTCAAAATAGCGCGCTTCTAATTGCGTTAGAAAGTAGACATCCAGGGCTTTCCAGAAATGTATAATAGTCCATACTTTGAACGAGTTTAGATGACGTAAAAGGGCGTTGAATGCCAGTTCTATGCTGCTGTCTGGAGTTAAACGCCAGAAACAAGTCACAAACCAGAGTTGAACGCCAGAAATACGTTACAACCTGGCGTTCAACTCCAGAAAGAGCCTTTGCACGTGGAACATTCAAGCTCAGCCCAAGCACACACCAAGTGGGCCCCGGAAGTGGATTTATGCATCAATTATTTACTTTTGTAAACCCTAGTAGCTAGTTTATTATAAATAGGACTTTTTACTATTGTATTAGACATCTTTGGACTCCTAGTTCTTACATCAGAGGGGCTGGCCATTCGGCCATGCCTGGACCTTTCACTTATGTATTTTTAACGGTAGAGTTTCTACACTCCATAGATTAAGGTGTGGAGCTCTGCTGTTCCTCAAAGATTAATGCAAAGTACTACTGTTTTTCTATTCAATTCAACTTATTCTGCTTCTAAGATATTCATTTGCACTTCAACCTGAATGTGATGAACGTGACAATCATCATCATTCCCTATGAACGCGTGCCTGACAACCACTTCCGTTCTACCTTAGATTGAATGAGTATCTCTTAGATCTCTTAATCAGAATCTTCGTGGTGTAAGCTAGATTGATGGCGGCATTCATGAGAATCCAGAAAGTCTAAACCTTGTCTGTGGTATTCCGAGTAGGATTCTGAGATTGAATAACTGTGACGAGCTTCAAACTCGCGATTGCTGGGCGTAGTGACAGACGCAAAAGGAGGGTGAATCCTATTCCAGCATGATCGGGAACCTCAGATGATTAGCCGTGCTGTGACAGAGCATTTGGACCATTTTCACAAGAGGAGGGGATGTAACCATTGACAACGGTGATGCCCTTGCATAAAGTCAGCCATGGAAAGGAGTAAGACTGATTGGATGAAGACAGCAGGAAAGCAGAGGTTCAGAGGAACGAAAGCATCTCTATACGCTTACCTGAAATTCTCACCAATGACTTACATAAGTGTTTCTATCCCTATTTTCTGTTTAATTAATATTATTTTCGAAAACTCCATAATCAATTATTTAGGGTTTAGGGTTTAGGGTTTAGGGTTTAGGGTTTAATCTCTGTGGGATCGACCCTTACTCACGTAAGGTTTATTACTTGGACGACCTAGTGCACTTGCTGGTTAGTTGTATCAAAGTTGTGACAAATTATGAATTGAGATTAGAGCACCAAGTTTTTGGAGCTATTACCAGAGATCACAATTTCGTGCACCAGTAATTACTACTTGATGCGACCCGGTACACTTGCCGGTGAGTTTGTGTGGAAATCTAATTTCCACCCTTCAAGATCACGTGTCGGTTACTTTGCTAGAGCCCGACACACCCGGTAGCTCACCCGAAGCCGGTGGGAGGTATACCACCACGAACCCTACCTGGGCGATACACCACCATGAACCCCGCCATTTCGATCGGTACAAAACCACAAACCTCGCAAGATCTTCAATTGGAAAAAAATAGCACACACGTGGGCGATAAATAACCACGATGCCCACAAACACATTCACAACCCGTGGGCGGTAAACAACTATGATTCCCATGTCCATCGCGACAATGGGCAAGCGGTACACCACCACGATCCTTGCCAGGTCATAGCTCAAATTCAAAACCACAATCTTTTAAAATCTTGATCTGGAGTAAGTGGGACTAAGTCACAACCCTTGCGTACTGCCCAGGTGTTTCCCAAATATCAAAATCTCTCTTCTAAAAACAATTCAAATCTATTTCTCTTTCACTAAACTCCTTTTCTTGATAAATCCAATTCAAACATAATACTTTTCTAGATAAAACTCAAAATATAATCATTTCTTTAATAATTTAAAATTAGCTAATATGATTTTTAAACCTTTTGAAAATTCATTTTGACTCCCAAAATAATCAAAACACCCCAGGTGGCTGTTCATACATAACCGAATCAAAATCTCAAGCAAACAACAATAATTCAAAAAAAACTTCAAAATAAACTTTATCAAACTTCAAAATAAACTTACAGTCATGGTAATTCTCATTCTCAGTCTCTCTCTCTTTTCCTTTTGGTTTCATTGAATAATAAGAGAAGGAGGAAGATTTTGTGATTAATGATGGTGATGTGGTGGCAAGGGAGGGGTTGGGTGTCACAGTTTCGAGCTGCTGAGTCAGCTATTCAAGTTATAAATATCTTAAACGGATAACTATAAAAGCTGGATATATTAAAACATAAGTAATAATATATATAGGGATAAATATGTATGAGTTACTAATATAAATGACATTAGTAACATAATGATAAAATACATACGCTGAAACATTAGTAAAGCTAAGTTCACCGAAGAGTGCCGATATTTACTTGTAGCGGCAGATTTTAAACTTAATAATAATATTAGCTAACTTTATTTTAGTAAAAGCGGGTAATAATAACAACAACAACAATAATAATAATAATAATAATAATTTTATCCTTTCTCAAAATATCTCATTATAATAAAAAAAATTATATATAAATCATAATTAATTTAAAATTTAATAATTATAAAATTAATTTAATTATTCTTATTAAATTATTTTCTAAAAATAAGAAGCTCCAATAAATAAAATAAATTATAACTTATTTATATTTATATTTTTCGAAAATGCAGATTGTTATAAATCTCTCTATGAAGCATGGGAGAGGTAGAAGGTTGTGCTCAGAAAGTCCCCTCCAGACATGTTTCTGGACTGGATACAATTGTAAATCTTTTTATGATGGGATTGCTTAGGCCGTCAGGACTTCTTTGGATAATTCCGCAGAAGGATCTCTTCACATGAAGAAACCACTGAAGAGGCTATAGAGTTGATTGACATGGTTGCTAATAACCAGTATTTATATTCTTCTGAGAGAACCGCCATGAGGAAGGGAGTCATGGAACTATATGCTTTGGATACTATTCTTACTCAGAATAAAGCCATGTCTCAACAGATAAATGCCATTACTCAAAACTTGGGTGGATTAATACCCAAGATGCTTCTTATGACATGAGTGGCAGATTTCCTCAAGGTGAGAATTTTGATTATGGTCAATTTCCCTCTGAATTGTTTAATTACATGGGCAATTCCTCCAGACCCCTAACAATGACCCTTTTTCCAAGGCTTACAATCTGAGGTGAAGAAATCAACCAAACTATGGATGGAAAAATCAACCACAAAGGCAACCAATTTTCAACAATAACAACCATCAATTTCAGTCCTCTCAATAATACCGTGCACCCCCTCTTTCTCAGAAACCTTCTTACTTGAAATATCTAGTTGCAATACTCTCCAAGAACACTAATGGTTTCATGCAGGAATTCAGAGCTTCAATTAGAAACTTAGAGGTTCAATTGGGTGAATTAAGCAAGCAAGTAGTTGACAGGCCTCCCCACACCTTCTCCAATGATACAATTCCCAACCCAAGGGAAGAGTGCAAGGCCATACATCTGAGAAGTGGTACGGTAGCAGGTACAGAGGCACAAGTCAGTGAGGAGACAGTTGAAAGAGAAGCTCCGATGGAGACTCAGGACAACATGGAACATGCCCTTGAGAGACATTCGAACAACTCTTTTTCGGTTGATATTGAGCAATACAAAGTGAAGTCTCCAGTACCTGAGTACAAGCCAAAAATGCCATATCCTCAGAGGCTTTAGAAGACATCCAAAGACAAGCAATTTTCAAGATTCCTAGAAGTCTTCAGGAAGCATCAAATCAACGTTCCTTTTGCAGAGGCTTTGGAGTAAATGCTTCTTTATGCTAAATTCATGAAGGAATTGTTAAACAATAAGAAGAATTGGAATGACAGTGAAACCGTAGTACTCACCATGGAATGCAGTACAATTATCCAGCAGAATCTCCCTGAGAAGATACAAGATCTGGGAAGCTTTTTAATTCCTTGCACCATTGGAGATATTACTATTTAGAGGGCATTCTGTGATATTGGAGCAAGCATCAGTCTCACACCTCTTTTTTTGATGAGAAAGCTCCAAATTGATAAGGTAAGACCCACTAGAATCTCTCTTCAACTTGCTGACTGTTCAACTAAATTTCCTCTTCGAATTGTTGAGAATTTACTAGTAAAAGTAGGACCCTTTATTTTTCCTGCTGATTTTGTGATACTAGATATGGAAGAAGATGTGAATGCTTCTATTATTTTGGGAAGACCTTTTCTAACTACAGGGAGAGCCCTTATTGATGTGCAAAAGGGTGAATTGATGCTAAGAGTCAATGATGAAGAGGTTGTTCTTAATGTGCTTGAGGACCTACGACATCCTAGTGATTATGAGGGATGTATGAGAGTTGATTTAATTGAGCCACTGATTGATTAAGTCTTTGAAGCAGAAGAGCTTGATGGTGTTTTGGAACCCCCTTCAGAGCATGGTTTGCTAGAGATTGAGGATTTACCACCTCAAAAGGGGAACCAAACACGTATACTAAGGCAGAAGAACCACCCAAGCTTGAATTGAAGCCCTTGCCTCCCTCTCTTAAGTAAGTTTTTTTTAGGAGAGCTTTGATTATTATCCAGTGATTATTAGCTCCTCTCTGAGTTATGATGAATAGGAGGCATTGATATAGGTGTTTAGAAGCCAAAAAACATCTGTTGGATGGACCATTAGTAACTTGAAAGGGATAAGTCCACCTCTGTGTATGTACAAGATTCTACTTGAGGAGGATGCTAAACCCATTGTGCAACCACAAAGGCGGTTGAATCCAACTATGAAATAGGTGGTTCATAAAGAGGTTGTGAAGCTCTAGGAAGCTGGGATAATTTACCCAATTTCTGACAGTCCATGGGTATGTCCCATGCAAGTTGCTCCCAACAAGGGAGGCATGACATTGGTCAAGAATGAGAAGAATGAGCTAATTTCAACAGAAACCGTCACCAGGTGCTGTATGTGCATTGACTATAGGAGACTCAACACTCCAACTAGGAAGAACCGCTTCCCCTTGCCTTTTATTGATCGGATGCTTGAGAGGTTAGTTGGACATTCATTTTATTGTTTTCTAGATGGTTATTCTGGATATAATCAGATTGTAGTAGACCCTCAAGATCTGGAGAGACGACATTTACTTGTCCTTTTGGTGTATTTGCTTATCCGAGAATGCCGTTCGGATTGTGCAATGTCCTAGAAAATTTTCAAAGGCGTATGCTTTCCATATTTTCTGACATGGTTGAAAAGTTCATTGAGGTATTTACGTATGGTTTTTCTATATTTGGTAATTCTTGTAATTCTTGCCTGAGACATCTTTCCTAGTCTTGAAGTAGTGCCAAGAAACAAACCTTATTTTAAATTGAAAAAATGTCATTTTATGGTGACTGAAGGTTTGTTCTGGGGCACCGGATTTCAAGTAGAGGAATAGAAGTTGATAAAGCTAAGATGGAGGTAATTGAAAAATTACCACCAACCACTAATGTAAAGGCAATCCAAAGTTTCTTAGGACATTCAGGTTATTATAGGAGGTTTATAAAGGATTTTTTTAAAATTGCTAAACCTCTAAGCAACCTCTTGGTTGCAAACATTCCTTTTTGCTTTAATGATGATTTTTTGCATGCTTTTGAGACTCTAAATCTCAGCTTGTCTCTGCACCCATCATAGCTCCTCCTAACTGGGATTTACCATTTAAATTGATTTGTGATGCCAGTGATCATGCTATAGCAGCTATCTTAGGGCAGAGACAAGACAAGCTTGTGCATGTAATTTTTTTGGCTAGTCGTGTGCTAAATAACACACAAAAGAATTACACAACTACAGAAAGAGAATTAGCTATAGTTTTTGCATTTGATAAGTTTATGTCCCATTTGATTGGTTCTAAGGTTATTGGTTATACTGACTGATGAATACGCATCATCTACCCTTTTTCTTATCTAAAAGGGCCATAAAAAGAGCATATTCTTATTGAATCAATGCAATTTCATGAACCAAATGATATATATTATGGTACATTACTTTGAAATGGGTTTGTGTTGAATTTTAGGTGAAAAGAGCAACAAAAGGGGAAGGAAAACAACAAATAAAAATGGGCGTGTGAAGCTGGGCGTGCCACTTGAAGCTCTGGGCGTGGCACGCCAAGCTTTTAAACCAACTCTCAAAATGGGCGTGCCACTTGAAGCTATGGGCGTGGCATGCCAGGCCAACATTCTAGCAAAGAAGGTTGAAGAATTTTACATGGGCGTGCCACTTGGAGCTCCGGGCGTGGCACGACAAGTTTCTGAAGCCAAGATCTCAAAGATGGCATGCCACTTGGTGCTATGGGCATGGCACGCCAGGCTTAAGTTCCAGAAGAGTGATTTTGAGCCCTACTATGGGTGTGGCATCCCAAGAAGTGGGCGTGGCACGCCAGGGCATATGCCAGCCTGACCTCCTCTCATTAAAATGAAAATATCTTGAGCTACACAACTCCAAATGTGGTGATTCCAGTGCCATTAGAAATTAGATATCCAAGGCTTTCCAACAATATATAACACTATATGATGGACACTGGAATTGAGGAAGATTTTGACCCTGAAAATACAGGGAGCAAAACACGTCACTGCAGAGTTACCAGGCTAACCTCTTCATCTTCAAAGGAACATAACTTGAGTTGTAGAGGTCCAAATGATATGATATTGGTGGCGTTGGAAAGCTGACATCAAGAGCTTTCCAACAATATATAACACTCTAGGGTAAACGTTAAAACATGAGGTTAAAAAATGGCATTATTTTAACGTTGCAAAATCTGGGCGTGCCACTTGACATCAAACGCGTGGCACGCCAGCTTTATTTTCATAATGGGCATGCCACTTGGAATTTTGGGCGTGGCACGCCAGAGAGTGGGCGTGGCACGCCGGGCTACTTGACAGACTGACCTATCCACCTTCAAATGGGCATAACCTGAGCTACAGAGGTCCAAATGAGTTGATTCCAAAGGCGTTGGAAAGCTAACATCTAGGGCTTTTCAACAATATATAATGCTTCATAGTGGACATTTATTTTGAGGCCCAACCAACTCCATACGTTCAGCATTGCAAAGTGGGTCATACTCCAAAGGGCAAAATCAAGTGGGAGTGGCACTTGAAACCACACGCCAACTTCTCCCTACAGCCCCCAACCTTCAATCAAGCCCACTCCAACTCTCACTCAAGCCACACTCATCAATTAATCAAGGCCACAAGAAGCATCTAGAATAGTTTGTTTTCATTTTATTGTAATTTGCTTTTAATTTCATTTAAGTTTGCAATTTAGGAGAGCCTATATAAAGGCATTAGTTTTATAGAATTAATGATGGCTGGATTGGGGGAAGTCTTTGGACCCTCTCTATTCACCATCAATTTCTTCTCTTTTCTTTTTTACTTTGTAAATAATTTAGTTATGAATTACTAACTCTTTCCATTGGAAAATAGAGCTCTATTGTTTTTCAATGGATTGATTGTTTTTATTCTTCTTCTTCTCTTCATCTCTCTTTGATTTACTAGAAAGAATTTTGTTCTTCATGATAGCATTCAATTATCTTGGAAAAGAGATTGAATATAATTGGGTTTTATGGGAACCTTGGAAGAGGAAACATAAAACTATGCTTGAAATTCTTTCTCATACTTGAAATTCTTCTCATGAGCAATTAGACCAAGGAATTGGCTATTGATCAAGATTTGAGAGATTGAGTCACCAAGGGATTGGGGCTCAATCAATCATGATTGCCAAGAGGTCAATGAGTTGCATGATTGAAGATGAGATGAAATCAATTAATCCGGAGAATGCAATATCTCTTGATCCCAATGCTTATTTTATCTTTCTTTCTTTATTTACTTTATAGTTATTTACTTTTCTGCACTTTACATTTCCAGCACTTTACTTTCTTGTACTTTACTTTCCTTGCCATTTACTTTCTTGCACTTTATTGCTTTCCTTTACATTCATGTAATTTACATTTCCTTGTTGATTATCACTCCAATTATGAATAGTCTAACTAGGATAATCAATTAACTATTGTTTGCCTTAATCCGTTAATCTCTGTGGGATTCGACCCCATTCCTAGTGGGTTATTACTTGACGATATTTGGTGCGCTTGCCAAAGAACGGATTCATCACTCATTTTATAATGGGGAGTGAATTCCGGTCATCACTGACCATGCTGCTCTTATGTACCTTCTAACCAAATAGGATGCTAAACCAAGATTGATCAGGTGGGTGCTCTTTCTTCAGTAGTTTGATATTATGATTAGAGACAGAAAAGGGGCCAGAGAACTAAGTGGCTGACCACCTTTCTAGGATTGAGCCCGAAGATGTCGTGCAATAACTCATTCCTGTGAATAAGACTTTTTTTGATGAGCAACTCTTTGCTATACAGAGAGCCCCACAGTTTGCAGATATTGCAAATTACAAGGCTCTGAGGTTTATCCTAAAAGAATATACTAAATACCAGGTGAAAAAGCTGCTCAGTGATGCCAAGAATTTCTTGTGGGATGGTCGATCCCACGAGGATTATTAGTTAAGCAAGCTGTGGTTATCTTGCAGATCTTAGTCAGGTAAAAAGAAAAGATGGTTGGTGTTGTAAATGCATAAAACGAAATAATAGAGAAAGCAATATTGAATTGATGTAGAAAAGATGATGAAGAAGTAGTTAAGGTTTCAGAGATGCTTGTTCTTCTAGATTAACACTTCTTAATGTTTACTTCAACAATGAATGATTCATTCAATGGCAAGGCTGTAAGTGACTAAAGCCAGGGTCAGTGGTAATTAATCTCCTCAAATCCAAACCAAACGCCAGAAACAATGGTCATTCAATTTGGACGAGGGTGAAGCTCACGCCTTCAATATCTAGTGATCCTACTCAAAATGCCATAGACAAGGTCAGATATTCCAGAACAGAGAATGAAGCTCTGTGGTTCTAGCCTTAGCACCACAGAAACCTCAGTCACCCACGACTAACGAGATTTTATGTCACATATCCCAATTAGCCCAGTGATAAATCCACATTTCATGGTATTTATTTGCTCTAATTGGGTGGATTTTATCAACTTTTCCTACACTTATTCAATGAAATAGCATAGTTTCATGATTTCTTCCTAAATTGTGCCTGAAAGTGAAAATATGCTTTTTAGGCCTTTTAATTGCTAAATTTTATTCACTTTAATCCCATTTGGTGCCTTGATGTATTTGTTAAGGGATTTCAGGTTTCCAAGGCAAGCATGGGTTGAAGAAGTGAGAAAATGGGCATGCAAAAGGGAAAAAACCATGAAGAAATGGAGTTTGGACATTCCAGCATCCATGCGTGCGCACAAGCGACGCGTGCGTGCGCACAAGAGCAAGCACGGCGACGCGTACATGTGACCCACGCAACGTGTGGAAATGAATTTTGGCAGGCGACGCGTACGCGTGACCCGAGTCACGTGAGCTCATTAATGCAAATCGTTGGGGGCGAATTCTGGGCCTTCAAAATCTAGTCCAACTCATTTCTGAAGCTATTTCAACCCCAATTCAAGTGGAAGCAAGGGGGAGCAATTAGGGTTAGTTTAGCATCATGTAGTTCATTTTCTAGAGAGAGAAGCTCCCCCTTCTCTCTAGAACCTAGGGTTTTTAGTTCTTTTTCTTTGTAATTCCTACTTTTAATTCTTGTTTCATTTACTTTTCCTTGTTATTTATTGTTATGGAATCTTTGTTCTTCTTCATTACCTTTTTTATTTCCTTTATCTTGCCATTTTTATGTTATGAACACTCTTTGTTAATTTTACTTTTATTTAATGCAATTTATGTTTTATGCTCATTTATTGCTTTCTTTAGTTGTTGTTATGACTTTCTTGCTTTTGGTAGTTAGATTTTATTTTTAATGCAATTTAATTTGGTTTTATTTTCATGCACCCCAAGTGTTTGATAAAATGCTTGGCTTAGTTTTTACTTAGTTTTTCTCCACTCTTGGCTTGAATTTGATGACTTTGGTGACCATTGAGTCATTGATGTCCATTCTTGTTTGATATATTAGAGTAGTTAGTTGATTTGGTCTCCCTTAACTCTAAGTGACCCAATAGTGTTGACTTAGGACTTAGGGATTGGAATCAACTATGCCTATTTGACTTATTTTCGATGTAGGGTTAACTAAGTAGCACTAACTCTTCACAATCATCATATGTTTGTGGTCAATGACTAGGATACGTAATCTTAGCTCTCAATTACATTCCAAGAGGTTTTCTTGCATTTGAAGTATAATTACTTTGACTTTTATTGCTTTGATGTTTAATTTGTTGCATGTTTAGGTTTCACACTCTTGGTTGAGAAATTGGGTGTTTGGGTGAAATTGAGTTGTGGATGTCCATTCCACATTGTGTGAGGATTGTTAATTGGTTTGGTTTCCCTTGACTCTAAGTGACCCACTAGTGTTGACTAGGACTGAGGGATTAGAATCAATTATGCCCTTTTGACTTATCCTCGATGTTGGGATAGACTAATTGGGATTAATTCACACACAATTACCATGTTTGTGGTCCACAACTAGGATAGGAATACTTAATTACCCACTTCTTGCCAAGAGTCCTTTTAATCATTTAATCTACATTTTCATTGCTTTTAATTGCTTTCCTTTTAATTTCTTGCATGATCATTCACTCTCTTACTATTTACATTTCTTGCCTCTCTTGCCTTCCAATCCCCATTTCCTCCCATAGTCAATAACATGACACTTAATTGCAACTCCTAGGGAGGACGACCCGAGGTTTAAGTACTCTCGATTATTTTAATTTGAATTTTAACATTTGATTGTGAGAGTTAGTTGTTGATTTGGCTATACTTGAAATGAATAAACAATCAATTCCTCACATGTCACCCAGATACGTGTTGGAATCTATAATGCACTCTCAAGCTGTAGCTCAATACTATTCTGTCAGGGACTCACAAGAACTCATGTAGAATCAATGGTCATACGTCAGTTCCACCCTAGGTCCATAAGGATGAAGAATGAAAATGCATCATAGAATATAATCAAAGATAAATTAAAGTAGAAAGGTAATTGTATTAATCCATCGGAATCAGCAGAGCTCCTAACCTTAACCTAGGAGGTTTAGTCGCTCATACTGTACAGAAAATAATGTATGCTATGTTCTGAGGGGCATAAGATCCTAAACATAGGTGATCTAAACCTATATATACTAGTCTTATAATTAAAAATTACAAAAGTGAAATAAATTAAGCAGAAAGGTGCGAAAATCTACTTCTGGACCCACTTGGTGAGTGTTTGGGCTAAGCTTGGCGTCTAACTTGAAGGAGTGGGTGTTGGGTAAATATGCTGCTTCTTTGCTCCCCTTGTGGCGTTGAATGCCAGTCTTGGGCGTTCAACGTTAGCTTCAGTCCTCCTTAGGCGTTGAACGCCAGAAAGGGGATAGTTTGGGCATTCAACGCCCGTTTTGGGTAGTCGAATCCAAAGAAAAGTATAAAGCATTATACATTGCTGGAAATCCCTGGAAGTTGGCTTTCCAACGTCATTAAGATCGCGTCAATTGGGCCTCTGTAGCTCCAGAATTTCTCATTTGAATGCATGGAGGTCAGGATCTGACAGCATCTACACTCCTTTCTTTGCCTTTGAATCAGACTTTGCCAAAACTTGCCAAATTTACCCAAAAATAACCTAAAATCATATAAAAAAACACAAAAGATCAAAGTAGTATCCAAAAAGTTAATTTTGCAATAAAATCTACTAAAACATAATAAAACTTAACAAAATATACTAAAAACACTAGGAAAATAGCATAAAAAAGCGTATAAAATATTTGCTCATCAGAATACCAAACTTAAACTGTTGCTTGTCCTCAAGCAACCAAAAAGAAGTAGGACTAAAAAGAGGAGAAAGATACAATAAGTGTCAGAGTTTTCAATGAAACTCAGTTGCAAGTATTGAATGGGGCTAATAACTATTTACTTCTGAACAGTTTTGGCATCTCATTTTCCTTTGAAGTTCAGAAATATTGACATTTCTTAGAACTAGAATCCAGATGATATTATTGATTCTCTTAGTTCAGTTCTTCTTGATTCTTGAACACAGCTTCTTTTAGTGCTTTGCACCCTTTTGAGCCTAGCTGTGACTCTAAGTGTTATGTTTTCCCGTATTACCACCGGATAAATAGACGCCACAGGCACTTAATTGAGGGAACCCTTTTGATTCGAATTTAACTTTGCTTAAATTTCCAGTCAGTGATGCCCAAAGTTCTTAAGTGTACTCTTTTCCTTTGGATCACGACTTTAACTGCTCAGTCTCAAGCTTTTCACTTGACACCTTCACACCACAAGCATTTAGTTAGGGATAGAAACTCAATTGAGCTTTTTAGGCTAATTTTTAACCCTCTTAACCATTGATGCTCAAAGTTTCAGATCCTTGCTCTTTTGATTTTTCTTTTATGAGCATTCTTTTCTTTTTCTCTTTTTTTTCTTTTTCTTTTTCTGCTACTTTTTCTTGCTTCAGGAATCAATATTTTTTATTTTTCCAAGATCCAATAATACTTCTCTAAATCCTTTGTTCTTTCAAGAGCCAACATTCTCAATTCCAATATCAATTGTGCACTGTTAATTCATACATTCAGAAAATGAATGCAAGGCCACCACATCTTAAACAATTGGAATCTCTCATGACATGCTTAAAACTTATGTATCTCACTGTTTTTTTTTCAAATAATTTTTTTTAAGCTTGGTGAGGATACAATGAATATCTTATAACCAAAATGAAACAAGAAAATAAAACTCGAAAATAACAAATACTAAACGTGATCATGAACTTATAAGAGAAAACAAACAAGAATTTAAAGTACAATAAAAATAGAAATAAAGCAAATAGAGAGATAATGAGACTCAACAACCTCAGTGATGGCGGCTGCTGCTCCCTCTGGAATATCCAATGGAGCATTTGATCTCCTCTATGTCCCACCCCTGTCTCAGCTATTCCTCTATCAATCTTCTCTAATCTTCTCTCATCTCATGGAGGATAGTGGCGTGCTCTTGGTGCTCCACTCTCAACTGGTCCACGCTTGAGCTCAGCTCCCCTATTGAGGTGTTCAGTTGATCCCAATAGTCACGGGGAGGAAAGTACATCCCTTGAGGCATCTCAGAGATCTCTGGTGGAGGCGGCTACACATGCTTTTACTGGGGTTCATGTGCAGGCTCTCTCACATGCCCGATCTTCCTCTTTGTGATGGGCTTATCCATTTCATTGAGGGTGTCTCCGGCTATGCCAATTCCAGCAGAATTGAATAGGTGATATATGAGGTTTGGGAACGCTAACCTCACTTGAGTGGAGGTCTTTTCAGCCACCTTGTACAACAATTGAGGTATCACTGATAAACCACTATTTTATGGTTTATATTGTGCTAAATTGAGTGATTTTTCATCCATTATTCTCACACTTATTCATAGAAATTGCATGTTTTATGTTTTCTTTCCTGATTTTGTGCTATGATTGAAAACATGCCTCTTTGGGCTTTAAATTTGATATGTTTAATCCTCTCTTATTACCATTTGATGCCTTGATATGTGTGTTAAGTGTTTTCAGAGATTACAGGGCAAGAATGGCTTAGAGAATGGAAACGAAGCATGCAAAAGTGGAAGGAATACAAGAAGTTGAAGAAATTGGTAAGCTGTCCAGCCTGACCTCTTCGCACTCAAATGATCATAACTTGAGCTACAAAGGTCCAAATGATGCGGTTCTAGTTGCGTTGGAAAGCTAACGTCTGGGGCTTCGATTTGATATTTAATTTATCATAGTGTCCGTACATCTAGGTGACGCGAACGCGTGCTCCACGCGGATGCATCGCAGTGATGAAAAACCAGTGTGGCAGATTTCGCCTCCAGCAATTTCTGGGCTGTTTTTGACCCAGTTTTCGGCCCGAAAGCACAGATTAGTGGATATAAAGTAGAGGAATGTATCCATTAATGAGGATGGCTCATAATTCGCAATTTTAGGATTAGATGTAGTTTTAGAGAGAGAGGCTCTCTCCTCTCGCTTAGGATTAGGATTAGGATTAGGATTAGGATTCCTTTTATTTTATGAACTACTTCAATCACAGGTTCAATGTTCCTTTGCTTTAATTTCTCTTCTACTCTTATTTATTCTATTATTTTATTTTATTTTGTTAATATTTGTTTATGAATTCCATGTTAGGATTGATTTTCTTTATTTAATATAATTTGAGGTATTTTAGATTTATGATTGTTTTATTCTATTTATGATTGCTTTTAATTTAATTTAGATTTATTTTCCCTTTTGGCTTTGGTTAAGTGATTGGTAACACTTGAGTTATCAAACTCAGCTGTTGTTTGAACATTGGAATTTGTTTATTGACTTGGATCCCTCTAAAGCTAGTCTTTCCATAGGAATTGACTAGGACTTGAGGAATCAAGTTGATTAGTCCACTTGACTTTCCTTTATTTAGTAAGGGTTAACTAAGTGGGAGCAAAATCCAATTCTCATCACACCTGATAAAGATAACTAAGATAGGATTTCCAGTTCTCATACCTTGCCAAGAGATTTTCTAATTATTAATTTATTTTTCTCGTCATTTAAATTACCCGTTCCTTATTTCAAAACCCAAAAATATACTGTTTTCTATAACCAATAATAAATCATACTTCCCTGCAATTCCTTGAGAAGACGACCCGAGGTTTGAATAATTCGGTTATAAATTTTATTGAGTTTTGTTATTTGTGACAACCAAACTTTTGTACGAAAGGAATTCTTGTCGGTCTAGAAGCTATACTTACAACAGGAATTTATTTTTTATAAAATTCTAGATCGCGCGAGAATTTTGTTCGTCAAAATGGCGCCGTTGCCGGGGAATTACAAACGTGTGCCTTATTATTGGTTATTGTAAATATTTACTTTTAAATAAATTTTTTCGAAAAAAATTATTCAGATTTTTATTTTAAAATTTTTTATCTTATCTTATCTTAGTTTTAAATTTCAAAATTCAAATCTTTTTCAAAAATCATATCTTTTTCAAAATCTTATCTTATCTTATTTCAAATTCAAATTTCAAATTTCAATTAAATTCCAAAATTCAAAATTCAAAATTCAAAATTTAAATTTAAAATTTTAAAAATCAAACCTTTTCAAAATTTAAATCTTTTTCAAATCTTTATCTTATATTGTTGACTTTTTCAAAATTCAAATTTGAAAATTTAAAATTCAAAATTTATTTATTTTATTTATTTTATTTTCCTTTGCTTGTTTATTTGGTTTTGTTTTTAATTTTTATTAGTTACTATGAGTTCTCACCCCCGTCGCTTTGAGTTTAGTTCTAATGTTATTACAAGGAATGGAAATTATAACAGGAACATGCATCAAGGTTGAAACAATCACAGATGGAAGGAGCCACGAGGATCTGATCAACCCTTTCGGCAACAACACCTTCCAAGATACCATGGACAACGACCATCTTACAATGCATGCCAAGACAATAGTTATGGTGGACCTCTTCGTGACAAACCACCTCCACCAGGTTACTATGGTCAAGAGCCATTCCGAGGTGCATACCAAGATGATAGATATGGTGGAGCCCCTTGTAGTTACCAGCAAGCTCCATCATATGCCAATGAACTACCTCCTCAAAATAGCTTTGGACCACCATACTCACAAGCCTCTACTACCAAACACCATCACATGATCCTAACCCTTATCTACCAAATCAACCACGCTATGAGCCATATGAACCATATCTAGAACCACCTCAATTCCAACCCAATTACTCCCAAGAACCACCACCTCCATATACACCATGTCTACATCCATCAATTCAAGAGCACTATGATCCTAATCATGTTATTCAAGCTGGACAAGAATCAAGGGATCGTCTCAAGGAAACAGTGGATAAATTTCATGCAACCCTTCATCAACTGGAGCAAGCGATAAATTGATTACCTTTCCGACATTCAAACACTCAAGGAACTCCCATGGCTTCATGTGGACAATCTAATGAAGAACGCAGCATGAAGGAGACACTAGAAACTCCGGTGGATAGTAAGGAGCATAACTTTGTACTGGAAAAAGTGGAGGAAGCCGAAATTATCAAAGAAGAAGAATTGGTTGAAGACTTAGGAGCTTCAGAACCTTCATGGGAAAATGCAATCAAAGAGCCTCCTTCAAAGACGTTTGAAATAGATGTTGAGGAGGGTGTACAACCTCCAAGGCATATCATGGTTGAAGACTTTTAAGGGGATGATCAAGAGATGGATTCAATCATTGATGAATTCTTATCTACATTTGAATCCTCTCCCATTGGACTTGACATGGAGATTAAAGAAGAAGAAGCACAACCTCCCATGCCTTTGGTGAACAATGAAGAAGAAATCGAATTGGAAGAAAGCTACCAGGAGGAAGAGGTTGAAATTGAAGAAGCTTGCAAAGAGGTGGAAGTTGTCAAGGAAGAGCACAAGGGAATTGAGCTGGAAATCACCTTGCCAAAGTTGTTGGAGACCTCTCCCCCAAAGCCATCCATCCCTTCATTCAAGTGGGTAAATCTCTCATTTCTAACCTTAATTAGCACACTTGAATATGCTTTGCTTGAGACAGATGGTCAGCTTAGAGCTCTTTGTGGCTATAAGAGCAAGCGGGAGATGGTTAGTGGTAGGAATTGTCATGCAAGGTTCAATATGGTTGCATGCTCCAAATTGAAGTATAAAGGTTGGTACAATTCTCAATTGAATAGGTCTAGGAAGCTGTTTGGATGTCTCAGTGAGAATTTCAATTGCGTGCCACCCGGATGGAATCATGATGATCAACAAGAAGACGGGTGCAAAAGCAAGGTTTGGGACCCTGGATTTCATTCCAACAATCAACACTCTTTGGGTCTTGTCACTTGCTTCAACTTGCTTGAAGACTTTATGCGTCTAATTTGGGACCCCGGAGGTTATTGGAAGTACAAACATTGGTGGAGATTCCTAGATCAGTTCAAGCACAAGCCTCCATGACAAGGAGCTCACTAAATCTCCAACTTAAGGACTTTAACTAAAAGTGCTAGGTGGGAGACAACCCACCACGGTATAATCGTTCCTTTTTTTATTCTTAATCTTATTTTATTTTATTTTTACTAGTGTTCATTCATAATTTCTGCATATTCACCTGCATTCTGCATTTGCATCTGCATATTGCATTAAAAAAAAATCGCATGCGACACGAAAGCGTCGTTGACGCATCCGCGTCATAGGTGCATTTGGAAGAAAAGAGTATCAAACAGAAAGTCACGCGAGAGCGTGGCTGGAGGCGTGCCTTAGGCACAAATATGCCCATGCGACCGCGTTGATGACGTGTCCGCGTCATTTTGAAAAATAGCCTCCCACGCGTCCGCGTCACCCACGCGAACGCGTGGTTCTGTAAAATCAACGTAAAAGAGGTGTATGGCAGCAAGTTATGATGGTGTGGGGCTGGAACTATGCTGGATGCACCAGCCCCATCATGCGACCGCGTGCCCCACGTGGCCCAGTCGTCCTCCAAATATGGCCATTCACGCGATCGCGTCAACCACGTGATCGCGTCACCCCAAATTTTTGGCAAATTGGGTTTGAAATAGAGAGTTGCGCGAACGTATGGCTGCCCTCGCGCCATTCGCATAAATCAAGTCACGCGATCGCGTGATCCACACGTCCGCGTCACCTGAAATTATCGTCCGCCACGCGATCGCGTGACCCACGCGTCCGCGTCATATGCGACGCACAGCTTATCCAGATCAGCCAAGATATCTTATCTTTTCTTCTCCAGATTCAAATCTTTTCTTTCCCTTATTATTTCTTTCTTCTATCTTCTTCCTTCTTTATTTTGTCTCACTTTTTACTTTTCCCTCCCTTATTTTTCACTTTTATTCTATTTTTACTTAATTTATTTGCATACTTTCATTCATTATATTTTAATTTTATGCATAGTTTTATTTTCTTTTCTACAGTTATTCTTTTTACATTGGTGTTACTTGTTCATATTCAGCTATTATATCTTTTCTGGTATTATTTTTGCGCTTAGTGACTTGTTTTCCACTGTTGGGTAATATTTAAGTCAATGCTCATCTTTTATGATACTTGTATTACTTTTTCATTGACATGAGCTTATACTGTCTTGCATTACCCACACTCTCTCCCCTATTGTTGCAATTTTTGCACTATTAATATGCCATGTGCTTCTACTGTTTTCTCACTTGCATGTTGTAGCTACCATGTAATTGAGACTCTTATTATTTGGCATTACCCACTCATATTTTATTTGTTTTCTATCATTGTTTTTGGGTTCCTGTTCTTCTTTTTTCTCTTCTTTCAGGCTGGCCACCGAAGAAGAAAAAAGGGAGAAACTTCTATATGGAGCAACAGATAGGTCCATCTGCACAATCTCTAGAGAAAAGCATCAGTTGTAGCATCCCGTCCACTTGCACATCTTAGCATGCACCAAGGACGGTGCAATCTTTAAGTGTGGGGAGGTCAATACCAATCTCCGTGGGTTAGTTATTTCCTCTCAAACACCAATGTTTAAATTTTCTTTGTAGTTAGTTGTTGCATGTTTGATTACATATTTGTTTGATTTTGTGCATTTAACCACTACTTGGTTAAAGTAATATTTTCTTTTTCAAGAAACATTTTATAGCATTTCACTCATTTAAATTAAAATTTTTGTTAAACTTGTTTGAAGAAATATTATACTGGAACATGGTTTAGAGCTCAAACACACAAAACCAGTGAGATTTTGAGCCTATTTGAATTGGTTGCATTTTATCAACCAATATTTTATTTTTGGTGTGTGTTGTTCCCTCTAAAATTGTGATCTTTGTCTTGCTTAATTCTATATTTCCATGATTTGATGTATGCATGAACTTACATGATTGAGGCCCTTGTTTCACTAAGCTTACATACCCATATGGCCTTAACCTTTCATTATCCTTTGCAAACCAATTTTGAGCCTATTTTACCCTTTTGTTCTTTACTTTATCTCATCACTAACTCTAAGTGAAAAATAATAATGTCCTTAATTTGAATCCTTTGTTAGCTTAGACTAGTGAGAGTGCTGATGAATTAAGTGTGGGGAAAAGTGGGTTTGAAAACGTTTGGTTTGAGAATTGGGTGTTATATATCTTTATGAAAATGTGAAAGAAATGTTTAGGACATATTCATGCATTCAATAATTTAATCATATGCATTAAAAAAAAAACAAAAGAGAAAAAAATAGGCATATATATATATATAAAAAAAATAAAGAAAGAAAAGAAAAAAAGAGCAAATAATAAAAGGGGACAAAATGCCCCAAAGTAAATGGTGATATCAATGCATATGTACTGTACTTAAAATAGGATGCATGAATATGTGGAAAACATGGTTAATGGATAGTTAGATGTGGTATTATGATTACATGGATTGTCTTAAGTTAGGTGGGAAAAGTTTAAGTTAATTAAGGATTCAGATTTTAGTCCACTTGACCAAATACAATCCCACCTTGACCCTAACCCCATTACAACCCTTAAAAGACCTCCTGACATGTGTATTTATGCATTAAATTTTTGTTGATTGTTAGAAGAAAAGCAAGCCTTAGAAAGCAAGATTAGTAGAGAATTGAGAGATCGAACCTTAAACACTTGAGCGATTAAAAGTGCATACACTTCCAGTGAGGGTTCGATGCTCGATTCCTTGTTCCCGGCTTTCATGAGCTATTTTCATCTGTAAGTCTATTTGTACTTCATTTTTATGATTTGAATTAGTGAAATCCAGTTCATATTTGTTCTTAAAAGATTTATTTACTTTTAACCAAGTAGGTAGAATCATTTTTTGCATGTAGTTGCATTCATATAGATAGGTTGCATTTCCTACATCACACCATTCCTCTTTACTCCTTTATAGCTTCTCTTGAGCTTAGCATGAGGACATGCTAATGTTTAAGTGTGGGGAGGTTGATAAACCACTATTTTATGGTTTATATTGTGCTAAATTGAGTGATTTTTCATCTGTTATTCTCATGCTTATTCATAGAAATCGCATGTTTTATGTTTTCTTTCCTGATTCTGTGCTATGATTGAAAACATGCTTCTTTGGGCTTTAAATTTGCTATGTTTAATCCTCTCTTTTTACCATTCGATGCCTTGATATATGTGTTAAGTATTTTCAGAGATTACAGGGCAGGAATGGCTTGGAGGATGGAAAGGAAGCATGCAAAAGTGGAAGGAATACAAGAAGTTGAAGAAATTGCTAAACTGTCCAGCTTGACTTCTTCGCACTCAAACGGTAATAACTTGAGCTACAGAGGTCTAAATGATGCGGTTCTAGTTGCGTTGGAAAGCTAATGTCTGGGGCTTCGATTTGATATATGATTTTCCATAGTGGCCGTACAGATAGGTGACGCGAATGCGTGCTCCACGCGGACGCGTCGCAGTGGCGAAAAACCAGCGTGGCAGATTTTGCCTCCAGCGATTTCTGGGCTGTTTTTGACCCAGTTTTTGGCCCAAAAAGCACAGATTAGAGGCTATAAAGTGGAAGAATGCATCCATTCATGAGGACGGCTCATAATTCACAATTTTAGGATTAGATGTAGTTTTAGAGAGAGAGGCTCTCTCCTCTCTCTTAGGATTAGGATTACGATTAGGATTAGGATTCCTTTTATTTTATGATTACTACTTCAATCACAGGTTTAATGTTCCTTTGCTTTAATTTCTCTTCTACTCTTATTTATTCTATTATTTTATTTTAGTTTGTTAATATTGGTTTATGAACTCCATGTTAGGATTGATTTTCTTTATTTAATATAATTTGAGGTATTTCAGATTTATGATTGTTTTATTCTATTTATGATTGCTTCAAATTTGATTTAGATTTATTTTCTCTTTTGGATTTGGTTAAGTGATTGGTAACACTTGAGTTATCAAACTCAGCTGTTGTTTGAACATTAGAATTTGCTGATTGACTTGGATCCCTCTAAAGCTAGTCTTTCCATAGGAGTTGACTAGGACTTGAGGAATCAAGTTGATTAGTCCACTTGACTTTCCTTTATTTAGTAAGGGTTAACTAAGTGGGAGCAAAATCCAATTCTCATTACACTGATAAGGATAACTAGGATAGGATTTCTAGTTCTCATACCTTGCCAAGAGATTTTCTAATTATTAATTTATTTTTCTCGTCATCTAAATTACCTATTCCTTATTTCAAAAACCCAAAAATATACTGTTTTCCATAACCAATAATAAATCATACTTCCTTGCAATTCCTTGAGAAGATGACTCGAGGTTTGAATACTTCGGTTATAAATTTTATTGGATTTTGTTACTTGTGACAACCAAACTTTTGTACGAAAGGAATTCTTGTCGGTCTAGAAGCTATACTTACAACGAGATTTATTTTTTATAAAATTCTAAATCGCACGAGAATTTCGTTCGTCAATCACTTCATGTAACCCCACCTCATTCCCAAGTATAATTCGGTGAATCATTATTGCTCGATCAATAGTAACCTTAGATCGGTTACTTGTGGGGATGGTGGAGTATTGGATAAACTCCAACCATCCTCAGGACACAGCCTTAAGGTCAAGCCTACCTAGTTGATAGGGCAACCTTGTGCGTCCCTTCTCCACTGAGCTCCTTCCACACAAATGTCCGCAAGGACTTGATCCAATCTTTGGTCGGAGTTGACCCTTCTAGTGTAAGAGTGTGGGTCTCCTAGCATGTGTGATGTAACGACCCAATTTCTGGTACGTCATGATCATACTAGAAACTGAGCGCTACCAACTTGTATACCTAATTATTATCTATTATTTATTATATGAGCCTGATTCGTTGTTAAAAGCGTAGTTATTTTACGAGATACTTTTTTTTTAAAAACGTTTGGATTAACAAACAATATCATTCATAATCAATTCACATCTGATAATATATAAAACAATTATAAACAACCACACATAAATACATCACAAGCAGTTGACAATATTCGGTGATCCAGCCTTTATTAGAGTATAGACTTTTAGTTAGAACACCCCTAGACATAGCTAGATAATAACTATATACATATATATACATACAATATCCCAGGTCCTGACCTATTCAAGAAGTCCCTAAGCTGGCACCCAGGCTAGCCTAGACTCTATACTAACCTAGTCCCTCTAAATTACTACAGCGAGGGAAAGTACGTTCTAGGTCTTCAAAACTCAAGTCAGGTGGATCATCATCAAAAGGTGGAAGGTCGTCTACTAATCCTCTGCACGATCATATGTCATCAAAGAGCATCTCTCAAGTACTTCATCGAGTGGCCACATAACAGCAACATCGTACGGAGGACTTAGGTTAAAGTTTGTAGATAAGCAGGGTGCAGACGTTGGCTGGCCTCACAGTATATACATATAAACAGGTAACAGAGTTCACTCTAGACTCAGAAGACTACCTAGAGCAGAATCCTCTTTGCAGAACAATCATCAGCAAACTACAGAAGGGTACTCATGCTTCCATCTGAAAGGGGAAGGGAGAGAGAAGGGGTAAGAACTAGGGAGTTCTTAGTAGGGCCGGGGCTATTAGTTACGTTCATTAATTCCGTATGTTTAGCAGATAAATAGCAGAATACCGAGAAGTAGTAGACAGAAGAAACAGATAAATAGAGAAAATAGAGAAAACAAAAAGCAAAACACAAACAAAAGAATACAAGAAAACAAAACACAGACACAGAGAATAGAATGAAAACAAAGAAGGCATACATTCAAACAACAATCATAATAGAGGAAATGTGCAACCAAATATGATGCATGTCTAGCCCTAGTGCAGGTAATGAGCTCATATGTCGGTTACATACCCGCTCCCGACGTTACCCAGCAACCTCTGTCTGGATAAGGATTTCCTGTTGGCAATATCCACTGCAAGCAACCTTTGTCTTGCAGGGTGGCACTTATTAGCCGATATATGCCCAACAGACTCACTGTAAGCAACCTCTATCTTACAGGAGCAACAACATACTCACTGTAAGCAACCTCTGTCTTACAGGAGCAACAACACACTCACTGTAAGCAACCTCTGCTTACAGGAGCAACAACACACTCACTGTAAGCAACCTCTGTCTTACAGGAGCACACTCACTTCGATACCTCTGTAAGCAACCTCTGTCTTACAGCAAAGCATTATAGCAAGGTATCCCATGAAAGCGTTCTCAGTGGTCGTACCACCATCTATTTGACTGCCTCTCTGCAGCAGATTCTTACATAATCATTCTCATTATCATCATTCATTAACATTCTCATTATTCATCATCACTTTTACATTCTTATGCAGTACCTCTTTCTTTCTCTATTCAATCATGCTATACAAGCTCTACAGCTTTTACTTTTACAACATCTTAACTCAAACCATTTCTCTTTATCACATTACTTTTTTCTCTTTGTCTTTTTACTTTGCTCTAATTACTCTTTTCTCTGTATCCTTTTATTCTTCTCTGGTTACTCTGTTCTCTGTGTTTCTTTACTCTGCTTTGATTTCTCTGCTTAACATATGTATTTAAAGCTTATGTAAATTTTGGTATGAATAGTTTGTCTGTTCCAAGTATAGGTTCATTAAGTCTATACTGAAACAGTTTAAATTTTCATATTATACCTAACCCTAGTTAGAACTCAAGAACTAACTATGTTACCCTAGTTCGTTCACTAATCTCTGTCTATTTTTCTGTCATTAATAACTTTTCTTCGACTTTTATCTTTTCTTCAACTTTTTATCTTTCTTTTATCATTGCCTCACTAACATGTTATTACCATTCCCTAAGTGTTTTATGAAGGTAATTATGAAATTCTGCACTTAAAGTTGTCTTTCTAAAGCTTTTACAGAAAACTGCCTTTTCCGCATTATTTTATTATTTTTATTAAAATAATATTTTTAATTAAATATTATTATTTAATATTTTATTATTATTTATTATTTTATCATTAAATTTTTGAAAATTACCCCCACTTTAACTTTTAACCTTTAAAATTCACTTTTTACCACTCCTAACTTTTAATATTTCTACTTTAACCACCCTAACTTTTAGAAATTACCAAAATAACCCCCCAAACCCCAAATTAATTACTTCCTTGCCCTTTTATGAATCAAAAAGGTGTTCTTCATTGTTCTTCACCACACTCAAAGTGTTCTTCGCGTTCTTCAGAAATTCTTCAGATTCTTTCTCTGTTTTTACCCGTTTTTCAGTCTTTTCAGCAACCGATTTTACCATAATTCATAATAAATTAGCAGCCACTAAAACCCCATCTTTTCTACATGATTTCAACACAAATTGAACCCCAATTTAAGGGTTAGGGTTTCGTTTTCTAGCAGCCACAAGAACATAAGTTCATAGCTTGAATTTCATCAAATTTCATCAAAATTTCACCAAATTTTCAACAAGAATCACTCATATAAACAATCAATTTCAAGCACAACCAAACCATATCATAATTACACAACTCAAACACAATCAATCAAGATTAAATTCGTCAAACTCTACCTGGTTTTGCTCCTCCTAATTCGGTTAGACTTTCAGGTGGTCCTTAAGTACTTTTTCCTCCTAAATCACATCAAGAACAACTTTAAATCCAAAAACCCTCAACTAACCAAATCTCACTCAGTATCTTAGGAAGTGATTTCTAACCTTAGACTTGCTGGAAATTCACATTTCTTACACCTCAAGTCAAGTTAAGCATGATTCCTAAGGAAAAACATCAAGAAAACGCATGTTTTGCATGGTTTTCCTTGAAAACCGAATTGAAGAGGGAGGAAGACAGCCATCTCACCTTATTTTCAGCCTTGATATATTATATGGTTATGTAGAGGAAGAGGAGAGGATCATTTTGGTGAAATCGGAATTTTGATTTGAGTTTTAGTTCAGCTGAAATCAAGCTTTGAAGATTTAGAACTAAAAACTTTTCTCTCTTTTTCTCTCTTGAGAATTTCGGCCACAAGGTAAAAATGAACCAGCCTTGGGGGTCTTGGAGGTGTAAGGTGAGTTGTGATTGGTTGGCTTGGAGGTGGATTAAAATAATATTAAAATATCTCAGGTGTATAGCTACTAAAACTAGATATATCGGAACACTTATAAAAACATCTCTAAAAATTATTTTCTGAGCTACTAGCATAAATGACAATAGTAACATATTTATTATGAGAATAAAACATGTATAATGAGGCCTTAGCATTGCTAAAGTCATCAGAGAGTGATGGTGCTAAGCTGCACCAGTAAACTGTGAACCCGGTTTAACCGATTTCCTATTTTTAACTAAAACAGACCAAGTAACCTTATAATATCATTCAAGCATCTTATAATACTAATATAATGTTAATATTATACTATTATCTCTTTTCTCTCATGAATCGAGACCGGTTCATCAAACTAAGACTATTACGAAAATCAGAATCAAAACTCCTAACCGATACGGTTCAAAAACTAGGCTCTTCGTGACTGCGTTGTCGAGCTTGCCTCAAAAGAGATTTTGGCTTAAAGATGACATAATGACAATGAGGATTGAGATGCTTGATGATAAAGCAGAGGTGTTTCCTCTACTGATCTTCCGGAGAAATCCGTGCTTGTAGAAAAGATCTTGCATACTCGAAAATCAGGGTTGTTACATGTGGCAATTGTAGCACCACTCTCAAACTTTCTGGGCTGAAATCTAAGAGTTGCTCTCGGTAATGTGGGGTAATGTGGAAGAAGAAGGGTGTGGAAAGTGTATAGGGTTATAGGGAGAGAGAGTCGAGGAGGTGTGTGTATGAAGGGTTGTGTGAGAGGGTATATATAGGGTTAGGATGTGGTATAAGGTTCGGTTATGGGGGGAAGAAAGGGTGGGAATGGTTTGAATTTGAATAGGGTGTGGTTTTCAAGGTTTAGAAAGTAAGAGAGAGAAAGGGGAGGTGGGGTAGGTGAGGTAAGTGGAGATTCTGTGGGACCCACTAGCTTAGGAAGCATGAAACTTCGAGCTCCCTGTCCCCTACCTGGCATTCAATGCCAGGAATGGGCGTTGAACGTCCATAGGGGGTTTAAGATGCAGGCCTGGCAGCTCTATATGGGGCGTTAAATGCCCAGCATTGCTCCCTATTTGGCGTTCAACGCCAATGTGTATCCCTCAGGGGCGTTGAACGCCCAAGCTGCTCCCTTTCTGGCGTTCAATGCTAGTAATTCCTCCTCAATGGGCGTTGAACGCCTAGAGGGGATCAGGGAGAGGGTCTTCTGAGCTCTTGCATGGGCATTTCATGCCCAGCTTCCTCCTTGTCTGGCATTCAACGCTCGCAAGAGGCTCTCCCCAGGGTGTTCTGTTATTAGTTCTGCATGTCTCTATTTCTGTCCTAAGTGTTGCACATGATCACAAACATCAAAAAGCAACAAAAAACTATGATATAAAACTCAAAATAAATGAAATAAAACTGAAAATACCATGTGAATAGTTGGGTTGCCTCCTAACAAGTGCTTCTTTACCGTCATTAGCTTGACAGACAGCTCCTTTACGGAGGTAGATAGGGGCTCAGATCTTAACCCCTTACAGTGAACTTTCTTTCTGTGCTCTCATGAATGAGCTCTACATGCTCTTGAGATAGGATCCGATTCACAGTATATGGAATGACTGGACTTTTGGTGAAGAAAACTCTCATGGCAGGTAAGAGGTCTTCAGTGAGGATCTTTTTGTTCCTCTAGTATTTAGGTACCTTCTTCTTAGTACCTTTCTTATGAGTGCTTGATGATGTTTGCTAAAAACCAAACTTAGAGTTGCTGTCCGGGGCCTCTGTAAAGCTCTATACTAAGAGGGAAGGCTAGAACACTATGTGTTACACAATGGTACCTCCTATGTCAGAGGGAGACTGAGGGTTGGGGATCTTGAACCAGATATAATCCTCATGTGGTCTCAGAACTAGCTTTCCTCTTTCCACATCAATTATGGCCTTAGCACTGGCTAGGAAAGGCATTCCAAGGATGATAGATTTATCTCTGTCCTTCCCATTGTCTAGGATTACTAAATCAGTAGGGATGTACAGGTCTTCAACCTTTACTAGGACATCTTCCACCACGCCATATACCCTTTTCAGGGACTTGTCTGCCAACTCCAATGAGATCTTGGTACGCTGCACCTCTAGAATTCGCAGCCTCTTTATCATAGAAAGAGGCATGAGGTTGATGCTTGAACCAAGGTCACATAGTGCCTTCTCAAAGGTGATGGTCTCTATAGTACAGGGAATCAGGAAGCTTTTGGGATCTAACACAGTATCATCTTCTGGACTAAGGCACTACACTCCTTGGCTAGTACCACAGTATCATCTTCCTCCTCCAATTCCTCTCCATGAGAAAAGTTGGCCTTCAGCTTTGGTGCACGAAACTGGCTCAACACGTTTTGCACAGATAGACCAGCAAGTATACTAGGTCATCCAAGTAATACCTCAGGTGAGTGAGGGTCGATCCTACAGAGACTGTTGGTTTGAGCAAGCAGTGGTTACCTTGCAGATCTTAGTTAGGCGGATAACACTTATAGTTTGTTACAAAAAACATATAAAATAGATAAATAAATAAACATTACTGGACAGGTGTTAAATCAATGGTATGAGATCGGTTGAGGCTTTAGAGATGCTTTGTCTTTCTGGATTAACTTTTCTTACTGTCTACTTCAATAATTTTTTAATTCCTTCAATGGCAGCCGTAAGTGATTAACTCATGCCCTCTCATCAAGTTAACCTCCTCCACTACAGCAATCCACCATGTTGAAAGTGACTCATGTTCTCTCATGAAGCCTCCTCTAGGTTTCTCACTGTAGTAGAATATGAAGCTCTAAGCAATCCCCTCCGCTTCATGATCCTGCTCAAGGTGCCATAGACAAGGCAGATTGATGAGAGGACTTTTGACGGTTTAGAATTCACAAATGAAGTCTCGTTGTAAAGTATAATTTCTAAACCAACAATAATCCTTTCATGCAAAAATTTGTTTGTCACTAGTACAAATCCCTAAATTTATAAACCGAAGTATTGAACCTCGGGTCGTTCTCCCTAGGAATTACAATAAAGTGTTCTTGTTATTGGTTATGGTTTGTTTTGGGGTTTTTGAGATAGGAGACAAGAAATGTAAAATGTAATGAAAATAAACTAGCAACTATGAAAAGCTCTTAGCAAGGTTATGAGAATTAGAAGTCCCATCCTCATCATCTTCCTCAATTGTGACCAAAATTGTCCATTGCTACCACTCAGTTAACCTCTAATCATGGAGAAAAATCAAGTGGATGAATTAACTTGACTCCACAAGTTCTAGTCAACTCCCAAGGGAAAGACTAGGGTTAGTGGTATCCAAATCAATTATCAACTTCTAATTATCACTCAACAAAGGAATTAGATAACTCAAGCGTCACTAATTACTCCACCTAGGCCAAGAGGGATAAAAATCTATACTAAAATTCAACCAAGCATTTCATCAAACACTTGGGAGGCACAAAAGAAAAGCATAGTAAATTGATAACAAGAATAGAATCTAACAACAATTGAATGTAAGAAATCAATAACAACAATCAAAGGAAACAAGATCTACATGAATTACCTCAATTTGCATTAAAAGAAAAATAGAAGGAAAAAAAGTAAATCTACAGACAAAGTAGAAGAAATTATAACAAACAATAGAGAATGATGAGTGTAACAATAAGGAATTAAGAATAAGAAGTAGAAGAGAGCATGAATTAAAACCTAGATCTAAGAACTAAACCTAATCTTAATCATAATTCTAGAGAGAAGTGAGAGCTTCTCTCTCTAAAACTAAAACTAAACTAGCCTAATGTGTGTGTGTGAATCTATGATGCCTTCCCCTTCATTCCTTGGTCTTTTTAGCTCTTTTCCCGCCAAAAACTCAACTCCAAATGGGGTTGGAAACCCTCCAAAATTTCCAGGCACGTGTTATATTAAAAAAAAATCATATATCAGCACCAACGCGTATATACACAGCACGCGTACGCATCCATGGGCGACTTCGCAAGGTGCGCGTAAGCACCTGGTGTGCGCGCGCGTACATGGGCGAGTTCAATTCTTTGGCTTTCCATGATCTTCTCCACTTGCATGCTTTCTTCCTTACTCCCTTGATCCATTCTTAGCCTTTTGCAATTCTGAAATCACTAACAAGCACATCAAGGCATCTAGTAGAATCAAAGGGAAATAGAAATTCATCAAATTATAGGTCTAAAAGCATGTTTTCACATTTAAGCACAAATAAGGGATCAATCATAGAATCATGCTATTTCATTGAATAAATGTGAAGAAAGGTTATCAAAATGCTCTAAATTCAACACAAGATAAACCCTACAAAGGGGGTTTATCAACCTCCCCACACTTACCAAGCTTGTCCTCATGCTTAACCAAGAATGAAGCAAAGGATATGACATTTATTCAATGCAACTAAACTACCTATATGAAACTATCTAAATGAATGAAAATAACTATATGAATGCTAATGCTTGGTCAAAACAAATCAAATTCCAGGAGAATACATGTAAGCACAAAGGGCTCAAATAATGGGAATCAAACCCAACCCACAATTGTATTGACTTATCAAAAGAGTTTACAAACTTGCATGAATAAAAGTGATAATGGTGAATGCATGTAATTGAGCAATCGAACCCTCACCAGATGTGTATCCGCTCTATTTACTCAAGTGTTTAGGGGTTGATTCACTCAATTCCCCCCTAATCATGTTTTCTAAAATTTGTTCTTCATCTAACAATCAACAACCATTCAATGCATACAAATATCATGAGGTCTACCTCAAAGGTTGTAATGGGACTAGGGTCAAGGTAGGATCATGTATGGCTAAGTGGACTAGAATTTGAATCTTTGATTAGTCTAGACCTTCCTACCTAACCTATGTAATGACCTATACTATTAAGTACTAATCTAACTACCCATTTTTCTCACTTTTTCACATACTCATGCATTTCCTTTTCATTTCACAACACTTATGCATTGACCCTTATTGAGCTTTGCTTTGGGGAATTTTGTCCCCTTTTTATTTCTTTCTTTTTATTTGTTTCTTTCTTTTTCTATCTTTTTTTTCTTTTCTTTTCCATGCTCTTCTTTTTGTTTCTTTTTCTTTTTCTTTTGTTTTTTTCATTTTTTTTCTTTCTTCCTTTCAAACTATATACAAGAACATCAATGCATAAGGTCTATACATTTTATCAATACACGAGCATGTACCCAATTCCCAATAATTTCAATAAAAATACAAAACTACCCTTTTATTCCCCCAATGTCCCAATATTCCCACACTTGAATGATACTCACACTCACTAGCCTAAGCTAATCAAAGATCCAAATTAAGGACATTTATTGTTTTTCGCTTTAAGGCTTGTAATGTGCTAAAATAAGAACAAGTGGGTTAATCGTAGGCTCAAATTGGCTAACAATGGAAGATAAAAGGTAAGGCTATTTGGGTAAGTGAGCTAAATGAAATGATGGCCTCAATCATATAAGTTCATGAATACAAGAAATAATTGGACATATAGAATTAAACAAATCAAGGGTTACAATCATAGGATGAGAATAATTTCACACAAGAAGGACAGTAAGTGGTTATAAGATGTAACCACATCAATAGGCTCAAATCTCACATACTTGTGTTCTTAGCTCAATACATGCTTCACAAAATATGAATTCAAGCAAGTTACAAAAATTTTCAATCAATTGGGTTGTGCTCTATAGGTGGATTCTTTTGAAAATTTCATCATTTTGACTAAGCATTGTTGTGATTGAGAAATTCCAAAAATTCCTTAGTTTACCCTTTTCTTTTTCAATCAAAACAAGTTTTATATGAAAAAGGGTTAACTAGGTCTTAACAATTCCAAAACAATTTCTAATCACAACCACAAGCTAAGAGGATAATTATATAAAAAAAACCCAACTAAAGTATGAAATCCAACATCCACAATATCTACATCCAAAATGAGAGAGTATGCAACATAGATGTATCCAAAATATTCAAAACAACTAATATATACAATAGTGTGCAAAATAAGATAACTAGGAAAGCATAACTAGGAAAATAGCCGAAGTGTTCACCGATCTACCAACGGTGCCAATGGCAACCTCCCCACACTTAAGATCAAGCATTGTCCCCGATGCTAATCCTCAGGCTCAGGGAGAGGTACACCGGTCGGCTCTAGCTCTAGCTGGGGCTGTGGCTGAGGTGTCTCCTGGGTAGCTTGGGTCTGTGGTGGTGCTTCCACGTGAACCAGCTCCTCCTCATGTGTATCCTCATCATGTAAATCCTCATGCCCCTCCTCATGGGCCTCCTCATCTGAACCGGAGGACTCTGGAAGAGGAGGCAGCTCAAAGCCTTGGGCCACAAACATCTGGTCAATCCGGTCCAGGCGACGCATGAGCTGGCGCTTGCTGCGCTCCATGAACTGGAAAAGACGCTGAACCAGTAAGTAGCTCGGCTGAGGCGCTGGTGGTGGTGGTAAAGGAATAGTTGCTGCTACTGATGTAGATGCTCCTGCTGGGGCTGATGACGAAGAGGGTCCAGCTCCCTCAACTGCTGCCCTAGCCCTAGATCGGCGCTGGGAAGCAGGCTTATCGGTCACCCAGGACCCCATGGAATGGTCACCGGCTCCTTCTCAGGGAGCGGTGGGGGTGGTGACACATCCTCCGGTAGCCACTGGACACCGGCCCGCTGAGCCATCTGTGTGACAAGGACGGGAAATAGAAAGGATCCTCTGATGTGGCCCCGCCACATGAACTGCCTGATCAGCCGGGGGAAATAGACCTCCTTCCTCTCTAGCACACGGCTGATCAGGATCAACATAGCAACGGGGATCTCCGAGAAGTGGGTAGTCGGCATGAGATAGTGGGCAAAAGTCTGCTGCCATTTCTTGGCTTCTCTGCTCAGATAGGTAAAGTGCATCCCCTTGGGTTCTCTGTTGTCCACATCCATAACCTAGGGAGCCTCCGGGGTGGCCACCATTGCCCTCAAAGCATCAAAATTAAAGGTCATGCAGTGGAGCTCCACCTCGGCCTGCTCAAAGGCATCAGTATCACCTGCCTTGGGTCTACAAGTAAGGGTGTCCTCAATGGCCTGCTTAGTGAAGGGCACCTGAATACCTCTTACAAGTACCGAGTCAAGGGTGTGGTGGAAGAAGTTCCAATAGAATTCTTGCACCCAAGACCGGTTCACTCGGCTAAGGTGAAGACCAAATAGAGTGAAAAAAGAGAGTTACACCACGGGGGTACACCAATTATTGTGAAAGAATGAACATCGTGTAAGGAAATTGCAAATTATGGTTCAATGAAATATTTAGGCAATTCCTTAAGTTCATTTAATCACTACTAATGACGGGGAACAAAATAAGAACGGAAAAGCTAGCCCAAAGGTCCCGGGAATCGAACTTGGTGTGAGTTGGGCAAAGGTTAATTTGAAAATGCCAAGTTTAATCCTAGGCAAGATTTGAAGGTTAAAATAGTTTCTGGGAAAATTGGGCAACATCCCGGCTGTAATTTGGACGTTCTCGGATAGCCAAAAATAGCAGGAGAGTCATATGAATCCAAAAAAGCAAGAATCATAATCAATCAATAGCAAAAAGAAATAAGCATGATGACAAGTGGATTGCACATAACCAGGCAGCAGCAACATAATCACAGAAAGAGAAATACAACATGTAGCAGAATATGAAGAGTACATCATGGCAAAACATGATCAATACCACTCAGCAATCAATCAACATGTGCTCAATTAGGTAAACAAATACAGTGTAATTATCAGGCCAAGAATCCTCTATGCAGAACCTAGCTACCTAACCGCAGTTATATCTATTTATTCCTAATGATGAATCCAATTCACACCCCATTAAAAAATTGGTGAATTAGTTCTTTTGGCAAGCGCACCAAAATTATCGTCAAGTAATAACCCACAGTAGAGTGGGATCGTATCCACAGAGATTGGCAAATTCGAGCAGTTTTATTTAATTGATGAATTAGTCAAGCGCATCAATAGGATTGTGAAGTGCAGAATTGTAAATGACATAAATGTAAATGACTAGAATATAAAGAAAAGCAATAAAGTGCAGAAATATAAATGGCAGAATGTAAAGTGAAGAGTCATAAATTACTTGAATGTAAATGGGAATAGGGAATTGCTGAATATAAAATTAAGCTATAAAGAAAAGGATATATAAGAATGGGAAAATTCATTGAGATTGGGAGATGTTGTCTCTTTGGATCAAATCTAGCTTATATCCTCTTCAATCATGCAACTCATTGACCTCTTGGCAATCATGATTGATTGAGCCCCAATCCCTTGGTGACTCAATCTCTCAGATCTTGATCAATAGCCATTTCCTTGGTCTAATTGCTCATGAAGAGAGATATGCTTGGTCTCTGATTATACCGCACACCATTATAGGTCCAAGTAGAGGGAGGATTATATGTCACATATCCAAACACCAAAACCCAGATTCTACTCAAGTGTGAGAAGGGATTTCAAGCATGGTTTCATGTTTCTTTTCCCAAGGTTTCCATGAAACCCAATTGCATTCAATCTCTTTCCCAAGATAATTGAATGCTAAGCATTAAGAACGAAATTCCCTCTAGAAAATCAAAGAGAAGATGAAGAGAAGAAAAATTTTACTATTATCAATCCATCAAGTACAACAGAGCTCCCTCTCTCAATGAGAGGGATGTTAGCTACTCATAGCTCAAAAAGTACTCAAAAGTGAAGTGTAAAAGTGGATCTAAAACTGACTGCTTAACCCCTTCTTCAGTACTCCTTGGGGGTATTTATACTACTCCTAGTAAAATAAAAGACTTACAAAGGTGAAAAATGAAAATTACATTTTGGAGGGAAAAGAAAACACTCAATAAGCGTGACTTCCTAGCTAGCGTGTGGCTGGCGCTTTACTAGCGTGTCACGTGCCCTTCATTTTTAGCTTGGCATGCCATGCCCAATCCTTCAAGTGGCACTCTCATCTCTCTATCAACCTTGGTGTGCCACACCTTCGAACTCAAGTGGCACGCCATAGTGGAATTCTTGTGTTGGCGTGCCACGCCTTCGAACTCAAGTGGCACGCCCCTTGCCTTTTTCCACCTTTCTTTGCCTCTGGAAACTTGAACTGGCGTGCCACGCCCTTGCTCTATGCTTGGCTAAGCTTCTCTAGAAAGTTGCACTAGCGTGGCACGCCCAGGGTCTGGCGTGCCACGCCCCTTTTGTGAGTGAGTGGTTCCTCTGTTTGGCGTGCCACGCCACGAACTCAAGTGGCACGCCCCTAATGCTTCTTTGCTCTCTGAATGACACTGGCGTGCCATGCCTGGGGTTCAACTGGCACGCCCAAGTGAAGAAAAGTGAGTGGCGCGCCACGCCTTCGATATCAAGTGGCACGCCCCATGTAATTGGCCTCCTTCATCCTCTCTGGAAAGTTATACCAGCATGCCACGCCTAAAGGCTGGCGTGCCACGCCGATGATCTTTTCTTGGTTCCAGTAGTTGGTGTGCCACGCCTCAGCCTTCAAGTGGCACGCCATAGTGAAATGCTAAGGTTGGCGTGCCACGCCTTCGAAACCAAGTGGCACGCCCAGTCCTTGCTTTTGGTCCTTAGTGCATTGGCATGCCACGCCTGGTTGCTCAAGTGGCACGCCCAAGTGAGATTGAGGAGTTGGCGTGCCACGCCTTCATCTTCAAGTGGCATGCCCAGTCTTCAATTGCCTTCAACCCCTTCTCTGGATTGTTGTACCAGCGTGACACACCATGCTGTTCAAGTGGCACGCCCATGGATTTGTGAACTCTTCAAGCTTGCCGTGCCATGCCTGGGTCCTCAAGTGGCACGCCTAAGTGGCTTCTTGGAGCTGGCGTGCCACGCCTTCGACACCAAGTGGCACACCATAGTGGAGGTTCTCCTTGGAATGGTGAGTTGGCGTGCCACGCCCCTTTGCTCAAGTGGCACGCCCATAGTAGTTGGTGGGTCAGGCGTGCCACGCCCAATTTGGCGCGCCACGCCTCTTTTGTGTCCTCTATTGTAGCTCTCTGGAAAAATGTATTAGCGTGCCACGCCCAGTCCCTAGCGTGCCACACCCTCATGCATGCTTGGACTTCTTCTCTGGACTTTAGTACTGGTGTGTCACGCCTAGCTCCTAGCGTGCCACGCCAGTGCATTTTCATGGCGTTTGCTCCCAAGTGGCACGCCGATTTCACACACCCAGCTTCTTGTTTGTCTTCTACCCATTTTTGATGCCCTTTTCACCTGAAATTCAGCACAACTCATCTCAAAGTAGTGTACCATAATATTCATCAAATAATACATGAATTGTACTGATCAAATGAGATTTATGATCTTTCATGGTCTTCTTTATGCAAGAAAGAAGGGTAGATGATGCAAGTCATCACAACACCAAACTTAAGCTTTGCTTGTCCCAAGCAAATCAATTTGAGTAAGCCTTTATAACTTGAGGCCTTGGCTTTGATTGATTGCAATACAACTAAGAGTAAGACTAAGTGTTCAACACATGTATGAATGTTTTAATGTCATGGAAAGCTCTTGGATCCTTGAGGGTTCTTTCAGGTATAGGCTTTTAGGGGTCCTTTCTATTGATTGTCACCTTGAAATAGCCCTTTAATTAGGCTTTCAATTAGCACTCCCAAACCAGTTGGTTTTAGGGTACTAGGTGTAGAGACACCCCTAAGAATTTACTTGCCCAGGTCTCTTCTTGACACATCTTCACCACAAGCATCTACTAAGATCTTTAGTTCTTTTTGAGCTTTTTAATGTTTCTTTTTTTTCTATCCCAGTAGTTGATGCTCAGAGCCTTGGGCCTTTATTGCTTACTACCTCTTGGTTCTATGGGTATTCAAGGAACACCCTTTAACCTTCCCTTGTTATACCTTCTAGGACTAGTTGCTCTCCATGACTCAATTTCTTTTTTTTTTTTCATCCAAGGTTCTACACTTAGTTTCTTATTTAATAGTTTGTTTGATAATCTCTATTGGCCTTGGTCTCTCTTGATATTTTTGCACAACTCACAGTAACTCTTATGGAGATAGGCTCTACTTTTATTTATGTTGAAATGAAGACTTGAAATACATGGCATTTTCTTTCTTGTAAAAAAAACTCATAAAGACTTCAAACAGGAATTAAAACTAAGCATAAAATATAAACTATCCTAGCATGATTATTTATTCAAAAAGTAAATAAAGCAAAAGCTTAAACAAGATTTCAGAATTTAGAAAATGTCAACCATGGGACTCAACAACCTTGAGCAGCTTCATCTTTAGTTCATTGGCCCCTTCCCTTTGTCCTTCTTCTTGGAGGGGGAGGCGCAACCTTCATCTGGCTTGGAGGAACCTTCTTGTGCTTTGGCATCCTTGGGCTTCCAAAATCCTGCCCTCCTTATATAATTCCTTTCATCTTCCTTATGTTTGGCTGGGATTTCCTCTTGTCTTGCACTTAGCTCTTCCATTCCTTGCATGAAGGTTGGGTATCCTGGGTTTAGAGCAGCCACGGCGTTACACAAGTGATTCAGCTTCACTTGTGTATTGATGTCATACTGCCTCCTGGATATGGTTCTGGCATAATAGAGATGTCTGAATTCGGCCAAGTTCCTCTGTTGCCATTTGCCTTACTCTACTATTTTGTCCAGTGCACTTCGCACCTCTCCCCAGTCAAATTGTTCTTACTGTTCCTTCCTCATATGCTCCCAGTTCCCTTGGAGTTGTTGAATGTTTTGGTTACTTTGGCTCCATTGTTGTTGTTGAGTTTTTTTTGAGTTGATTGACATCTTCCCTCAGGTAGTGTAGGTCTCCCTTCATTTGGTGTACATCTCCTTGCAATTGTTCCCAGTTGAATCCCTTTGGAAATTGCTGATATTGGTATTGTGGTGGTGGTTGAAGTGCCAAGAATTGAGGTTGCGCTTCTACCTCTTCCTCTTCTTGTTGTTGTTGTGGTTCATGGGCATGAGCTCTTCGTTCTCTGGCTCTGTTGAGTGGGTAAACAGCCATCACCTTGGCCATCTTTTTGGCAGTTATGAACTTGTCTTACTTCACAAGCACCTCATCAATGATCTTTTCAACTCTAGCCTCATCACATAGCCTCTGTATAATGCTGGGGAATGCCAACCTTGTGTTGTCACTGGTGCTTTTTAGCACTTTGTTGATGTTGTTGGCAATCATCTCCCCCACGTTGATATTCTCTCCTTTCATGATGCTGTAGATGAGCACAGCTCTCTCCTTGGTCACTGTTCATACCCTGGGTCGAGCTATCCGACCCGGGATGATTGGCGACAAAGCGACCGACCTCTTCAGGTCAGACTATCCGACCTCTTCTTCTAAAGAGCTCGGCCAATCGACAGGAAAGTCCAATAAAGGGCCCAAATAGAGGAACACGACCCAAATCCACAGGCAGTCCGAGCCTACAGAAATAAGGGCGGTTCCCTTGAAGATAAGCTGACCTCACCCAAAGATAAGATAAGATAAGATAAGATAACTAACTTATCTTATCTAAAAAGGTCACTCCACACCATTATAAATACACTAGATCACCCAGGTATAACTCATACTCTGATTCTACAAAAAACCTGTTTAATACCCATGCTAACTTAAGCATCGGAGTCTCTTGCAATTACCCCCCACCCTCCGGTGACGAAGGATCAGCAGTGCAGCCAGTCCAACAAGTCGGACACAACAGCTTCGGCCGCCACTAACCAACCGGACACGTCATCTCCGACCAGTACAGAAGATCTCATCCGAGATCGACCTACAGTTTCAGGTAACCCTCGGAACATTGGCACCATTTTCGGGGAACCTGGAAATCATCCCAACACCATGGCGGACGGTCATGACAACGACCACGATTCAGATCTGAAAAATAGAACATTGCACAAGAATGCAGACACTACGCTAAAGGATACTCCAGAATCCAACGGGGACAAAAACTCATCAAATCCGGGGGTAATAGAAGCACTTCAAAACCGCTTAAAGCAACTTGAAAAAGAAACCCAACAACAATGAGAGGTCAGGAAGGATCTACAAAGAGAGGTACGGCGGCGTCGAGAATTGGAAGATAAACTACTGCAATTAGAAGCCGACCTCAAATCAAAAGCTCCTTGGACCACTCCTGAGGAAAATTCACGCAAAGAACAAGATCCATTCACCAGGGAAATCATGAAAACCAAAATTCCAAAAGACTTCAAACTCCCGGATATGATTTTGTATGATGGCACCACAGATCCCAACCATCATCTCAGCAATTTCAGAAGCAGAATGTACCTCACCGACGCCTCAGATACGGTTCGCTGCAAAGCTTTTCCAACAACTCTCACGAAGACAGCAATCAGATAGTTCGACAACCTACCTCCAAAGTCCATCTCAAACTTTTACAACCTGGCCGAAAAATTCCTAGCCAGATTCTCCATCTAGAAAGATAAGGCCAAGCACGCCCCCAGTTTACTGGGGATCAAGCAAGGAGATCGGGAGAGCCTCCACAACTACATGGAAAGATTCAACAAAATATGCATGGACATACAAAGCTTGCCAACAGAAGCCGCCATCAAAGGGGAGCAGCTAGGCTCGAAGGGGGGAACCAAAGAGCATGTGTAGCGCTCAATTCACTAACCAAACTGAGCGCTCCACTAGAGCTAGGACCCATGGACCATTTTTCAATCAAATGCCATCTTGGATCCACTTCTTCACCAACTTGAAAAGCCCACTCCATGTTTTAAAAACCAAAAATAGAAAGTGTATAAATAGGAGTTAATTTGATTTGTAAAGACCTTTGGCTCAATTTTCAGTTTTACCTTTAGCTCACTTTTTAATTTTCACTTGTTCTTGAATTTGGGATTTGAGGAATTTGGATCTGTGTTTAGTTTTCTGTTTTCATTTTCTTTTTCTGCAACTTTTACTTTTCTGTCTTAGAAATTGAATTGAGATTGAAGAGCTCCATTGATTCTAATTCTAAGAATCATCTTCAATTCTTCCTCTCAATTGATCTAAGATTGGGTTTTAATCTTCTCTGCTGTTTCTCAATTTCATTTTCTTCTGTAATTACTTTTCTACTTGATCAAGAGAGTAATTGAGATCTAGATCTGCTGTCTAATCTCATTTCTCTTCTTTGATCTCCAATTTCTCTTTAGAATTTCATAATTGAGTTAAGTTTTCTTGCTGTTTAGTTCTTCAATCAATTTTACATATCTATTTGGCTGCTGAGCTAAATTTCTTCATCTTATAGCTCTCTGATCTTCTTTAACTTGCAATTTCTTGTTCAATTCTAAATCCCAGCACCCAAATCCTTTTAATCTTCAAGCAATTTACATTTCTCAGCAATTTAGATTCAGCAAATTTACATTTCTTGCACTTTAAGTTTCTGCAATTTACTTTTCTTGCAATTTAAGTTTCAGCTCTTTTACTTTCTTGTTCTTTAAGTTACTTGCAATTTACCTCTTCTGCACTTTGTTCTTCTGCTCAATTTACCTTCTGCACCTTTATTTACTCGCAATTTAGCTTCTGTCAATTAAAATCACTCAAGTCATCAAATATTTGCTTAACTAAATTCATCACCTAACTAAAATTACTCAATCCATCAATCCCTGGGGGATCGAACTCACTCTTGTGAGTAATTACTACTTGATGCGACCCGGTACACTTGCCGGTGAGTTTCTGTGGAAATCTAATTTCCACCCTTCAAGATCACGTGTCGGTTACTTTGCTAGAGCCCGACACACCCGGTAGCTAACCCGGATATTGTCCTCTTGAAAGCCGGTGGGCGGTATACCACCACGAACCCCACCTGGGTGATACACCACCATGAACCCCGCCATTTCGATCGGTACAAAACCACAAACCTCGCAAGATCTTCAATTGGAAAAAAATAGCACACACGTGGGCGATAAATAACCACGATCCCCACAAACACATTCACAACCCGTGGGCGGTAAACAACTACGATCCCCATGTCCATCGCGACACTGGGCAAGCGGTACACCACCACGATCCTTGCCAGGTCATAGCTCAAATTCAAAACCACAATCTTTTAAAATCTTGATCTAGAGTAAGTAGGACTAAGTCACAACCCTTGCGTACTGCCCAGGTGTTTCCCAAATATCAAAATCTCTCTTCTAAAAACAATTCAAATCTATTTCTCTTTCACTAAACTCCTTTTCTTGATAAATCCAATTCAAACATAATACTTTTCTAAATAAAACTCAAAATATAATCATTTCTTTAATAATTTAAAATTAGCTAATATGATTTTTAAACCTTTTGAAAATTCATTTTGACTCCCAAAATAATCAAAACATCCCAGGTGGCTGTTCATACATAACCGAATCAAAATCTCAAGCAAACAACAATAATTCAAAAAAAAACTTCAACATAAACTTTATCAAACTTCAAAATAAACTTCCAGTCATGGTAATTCTCATTCTCAGTCTCTCTCTCTTTTCCTTTTGGTTTCATTGAATAATAAGAGAAGGAGGAAGATTTTGTGATTAATGATGGTGATGTGGTGGCAAGGGAGGGGTTGGGTGTCACAGTTTCGAGCTGCTGAGTTAGCTATTCAAGTTATAAATATCTTAAACGGATAACTATAAAAGCTGGATATATTAAAACATAAGTAATAATATATATAGGGATAAATATGTATGAGTTACTAATATAAATGACATTAGTAACATAATGATAAAAGACATACGCTGAAATATTAGTAAAGCTAAGTTCATCGAAGAGTGCCGATATTTACTTGTAGCGGCAGATTTTAAACTTAATAATAATATTAGCTAAACTTTATTTTAGTAAAAGCGGGTAATAATTATAATAATAATAATAATAATAACAATAACAATAATAATAATAATAATAATAATAATAATAATAATAATAATAATAATAATAATAATAATAATTTTATCCTTTCTCAAAATATCTCATTATAATAAAAAAAATTATATATAAATCATAATTAATTTAAAATTTAATAATTATAAAATTAATTTAATTATTCTTATTAAATTATTTTCTAAAAATAAGAAGCTCCAATAAATAAAATAAATTATAACTTATTTATATTTATATTTTTCGAAAATGCAGATTGTTATAAATCTCTCTATGAAGCATGGGAGAGGTAGAAGGTTGTGCTCAGAAAGTCCCCTCCAGACATGTTTCTGGACTGGATACAATTGTAAATTTTTTTATGATGGGATTGCTTAGGCCGTCAGGACTTCTTTGGATAATTCCGCAGAAGGATCTCTTCACATGAAAAAACCACTGAAGAGGCTATAGAGTTGATTGACATGGTTGCTAATAACCAGTATTTATATTCTTCTGAGAGAACCGCCATGAGGAAGGGAGTCATGGAACTATATGCTTTGGATACTATTCTTACTCAGAATAAAGCCATGTCTCAACAGATAAATGCCATTACTCAAAACATGGGTGGATTAATACCCAAGATGCTTCTTATGACATGAGTGGCAGATTTCCTCAAGGTGAGAATTTTGATTATGGTCAATTTCCCTCTGAATAGTTTAATTACATGGGCAATTCCTCCAGACCCCTAACAATGACCCTTTTTCCAAGGCTTACAATCCGAGGTGAAGAAATCAACCAAACTATGGATGGAAAAATCAACCACAAAGGCAACCAATTTTCAACAATAACAACCATCAATTTCAGTCCTCTCAATAATACCGTGCACCCCCTCCTTCTCAGAAACCTTCTTACTTGAAATATCTAGTTGCAATACTCTCCAAGAACACTAATGGTTTCATGCAGGAATTCAGAGCTTCAATTAGAAACTTAGAGGTTCAATTGGGTGAATTAAGCAAGCAAGTAGTTGACAGGCCTCCCCACACCTTCTCCAATGATACAATTCCCAACCCAAGGGAAGAGTGCAAGGCCATACATCTGAGAAGTGGTAAGGTAGCAGGTACAGAGGCACAAGTCAGTGAGGAGACAGTTGAAAGAGAAGCTCCGATGGAGACTTAGGACAACATGGAACATGCCCTTGAGAGACATCCGAACAACTCTTTTTCGGTTGATATTGAGCAATACAAAGTGAAGTCTCCAGTGCCTGAGTACAAGCCAAAAATGCCATATCCTCAGAGGCTTCAGAAGACATCCAAAGACAAGCAATTTTCAAGATTCCTAGAAGTCTTCAGGAAGCATCAAATCAACGTTCCTTTTGCAGAGGCTTTGGAGCAAATGCTTCTTTATGCTAAATTCATGAAGGAATTTTTAAACAATAAGAAGAATCGGAATGAGAGTGAAACCGTAGTACTCACCATGGAATGCAGTACAATTATCCAGCAGAATCTCCCTGAGAAGATGCAAAATCTGGGAAGCTTTTTAATTCCTTACACCATTGGAGATATTACTATTTAGAGGGCATTCTGTGATATTGGAGCAAGCATCAGTCTCACACCCCTTTTTTTGATGAGAAAGCTCCAAATTGATAAGGTAAGACCCACTAGAATCTCTCTTCAACTTGCTGACTGTTCAACTAAATTTCCTCTTCGAATTGTTGAGAATTTACTAGTAAAAGTAGGACCCTTTATTTTTCCTTCTGATTTTGTGATACTAGATATGGAAGAAGATGTGAATGCTTCCATTATTTTGGGAAGACCTTTTCTAACTATAGGGAGAGCCCTTATTGATGTGCAAAAGGGTGAATTGACGATAAGAGTCAATGATGAAGAGGTTGTTCTTAATGTGCTTGAGGACCTACAACATCCTAGTGATTATGAGGGATGTATGAGAGTTGATTTAATTGAGCCACTGATTGATTAAGTCTTTGAAGCAGAAGAGCTTGATGGTGTTTTGGAACCCCCTTCAGAGCATGGTTTGCTAGAGATTGAGGATTTACCACCTCAAAAGGGGAACCAAACATGTATACTAAGGCAGAAGAACCACCCAAGCTTGAATTGAAGCCCTTGCCTCCCTCTCTTAAGTAAGTTTTTTTAGGCGAGCTTGATTATTATCCAGTGATTATTTGCTCCTCTCTGAGTTATGATGAATAGGAGGCGTTGATATAGGTGTTTAGAAGCCAGAAAACATCTGTTGGATGGACCATTAATAACTTGAAAGGGATAAGTCCACCTCTGTGTATGTACAAGATTCTACTTGAGGAGGATGCTAAACCCATTGTGCAACCACAAAGGCGGTTGAATCCAACTACGAAATAGGTGGTTCATAAAGAGGTTGTGAAGCTCTAGGAAGCTGGGATAATTTACCCAATTTCTGACAGTCCATGGGTATGTCCCATGCAAGTTGTTCCCAACAAGGGAGGCGTGACAGTGGTCAAGAATGAGAAGAATGAGCTAATTCCAACACAAACCGTCACCAGGTGCTGTATGTGCATTGACTATAGGAGACTCAACACTCCAACTAGGAAGAACCGCTTCCCCTTGCCTTTTATTGATCGGATGATTGAGAGGTTAGTTGGACATTCATTTTATTGTTTTCTAGATGGTTATTCTGGATATAATCAGATTGTAGTGGACCCTCAAGATCTGGAGAGCCGACATTTACTTGTCCTTTTGGTGTATTTGCTTATCCGAGAATTCCGTTCGGATTGTGCAATGTCCTAGCAAATTTTCAAAGGCGTATGCTTTCCATATTTTCTGACATGGTTGAAAAGTTCATTGTGGTATTTATGTATGGTTTTTCTATATTTGGTAATTCTTGTAATTCTTGCCTGAGACATCTTTCCTAGTCTTGAAGTAGTGCCAGGAAACAAACCTTATTTTAAATTGGAAAAAATGTCATTTTATAGTGACTGAAGGTTTGTTCTTGGGCACCGGATTTCAAGTAGAGGAATAGAAGTTGATAAAGCTAAGATGGAGGTAATTGAAAAATTACCACCAACCACTAATGTAAAGGCAATCCAAAGTTTCTTAGCACATTCAGGTTTTTATAGGAGGTTTATAAAGGATTTTTTTAAAATTGCTAAACCTCTAAGCAACCTCTTGGTTGCAAACATTCCTTTTTGCTTTAATGATGATTGTTTGCATGCTTTTGAGACTCTAAATCTCAGCTTGTCTCTGCACCCATCATAGCTCCTCCTAACTGGGATTTACCATTTAAATTGATTTGTGATGCCAATGATCATGCTATAGCAGCTATCTTAGGGCAGAGACAAGACAAGCTTGTTCATGTAATTTTTTTGGCTAGTCGTGTGCTAAATAACACACAAAAGAATTACACAACTACAGAAAGAGAATTAGCTATAGTTTTGGCATTTGATAAGTTTAGGTCCCATTTGATTGGTTCTAAGGTTATTGGTTATACTGACTGATGAATACGCATCATCTACCCTTTTTCTTATCTAAAAGGGCCATAAAAAGTGCATATTCTTATTGAATCAATGCAATTTCATGAACCAAATGATATATATTATGGTACATTGCTTTGAAATGGGTTTGTGCTGAATTTTAGGTGAAAAGAGCAACAAAAGTGGAAGGAAAATAACAAATAAAAATGGGCGTGTGAAGCTGGGCGTGCCACTTGAAGCTCTGGGCGTGGCACGCCAAGCTTTTAAACCAACTCTCAACAATGGGCGTGCCACTTGAAGCTATGGGCGTGGCACGCCAGGCCAACATTCTAGCAAAGAAGGTTGAAGAATTTTACATGGGCGTGCCACTTGGAGCTCCGGGCGCGGCACGACAAGTTTCTGAAGCCAAGATCTCAAAGATGGCATGCCACTTGGTGCTATGGGCGTGGCACACCAGGCTTAAGTTCCAGAGGAGTGATTTTGAGCCCCACTATGGGTGTGGCACCCCAAGAAGTGGGCGTGGCACGCCAGGGCATATGCCAGCCTGACCTCCTCTCATTAAAATGAAAATATCTTGAGCTACACAACTCCAAATGTGGTGATTTCAGTGCCATTAGAAATTAGATATCCAAGGCTTTCCAACCATATATAACACTATATGATGGACACTGGAATTAAGGAAGATATTGACCCTGAAAACACAGGGAGCAAAACACGTCACTACAGAGTTACCAGCCTGACCTCTTCATCTTCAAAGGAACATAACTTGAGTTGTAGAGGTCCAAACGATATGATATTGGTGGCGTTGGAAAGCTGACATCAAGAGCTTTCCAACGATATATAACACTCTAGGGTAAACGTTAAAACATGAGGTGAAAAAATGGCATTATTTTAGCATTGCAAAATCTGGGCGTGCCACTTGACATCGAAGGCGTGGCACGCCAGCTTTATTTTCATAATGGGCATGCCACTTGGAATTCTGGGCGTGGCACGCCAAAGAGTGGGCGTGGCACGCCGGGCTACTTGACAGACTGACCTATCCACCTTCAAATGGGCATAACCTGAGCTACAGAGGTCCAAATGAGTTGATTCCAAAGGCGTTGGAAAGCTAACATCTAGGACTTTTCAACAATATATAATACTTCATAGTGGATATTTATTTTGAAGCCCAACCAACTCCATACGTTCAGCGTTGCAAAGTGGGTCATACTCCAAAGGGCAAAATCAAGTGGGAGTGGCACTTGAAACCACACGCCAACTTCTCCCTGCAGCCCCCAACCTTCAATCAAGCCCACTCCAACTCTCACTCAAGCCACACTCATCAATTAATCAAGGCCACAAGAAGCATCTAGAATAGTTTGTTTTTATTTTATTGTAATTTGCTTTTAATTTCATTTAAGTTTGTAATTTAGGAGAGACTATATAAAGGTATTAGTTTCATAGAATTAATGATGGCTGGATTGGGGGAAGTCTTCGGACCCTCTCTATTCACCATCAATTTCTTCTCTTTTCATTCTTACTTTGTAAATAATTTAGTTATGAATTACTAACTCTTTCCACTGGGAAAGAGAGCTCTATTGTTTTTCAATGGATTGATTGTTTTTATTCTTCTTCTTCTCTTCATCTCTCTTTGATTTACTAGAAAGAATTTCATTCTTCATGATAGCATTCAATTATCTTGGAAAAGAGATTGAATATAATTGGGTTTTATGGGAACCTTGGAAGAGGAAACATAAAACTATGCTTGAAATTCTTTCTCACACATGAAATTCTTCTCATGAGCAATTAGACCAAGGAATTGGCTATTGATCAAGATTTGAGAGATTGAGTCACCAAGGGATTGGGGCTCAATCAATCATGATTGCCAAGAGGTCAATGAGTTGCATGATTGAAGATGAGATGGAATCAATTAATCCGGAGAATGCAATATCTCTTGATCCCAATGCTTATTTTATCTTTCTTTCTTTATTTACTTTATAGTTATTTACTTTTCTGCACTTTACATTTCCAGCACTTTACTTTCTTGTACTTTACTTTCCTTGCCATTTACTTTCTTGCGCTTTATTGCTTTCCTTTACATTCATGTAATTTACATTTCCTTGTTGATTATCACTCCAATTATGAATAGTCTAACTAGGATAATCAATTAACTATTGTTTGCCTTAATCCGTTAATCTCTGTGGGATTCGACCCCACTCCTAGTGGGTTATTACTTGACGATATTTGGTGCGCTTGCCAAAGAACGGATTCATCACTCATTTTATAATGGGGAGTGAATTCCGGTCATCACTGACCATGCTGCTCTTATGTACCTTCTAACCAAATAGGATGCTAAACCAAGATTGATCAGGTGGGTGCTCTTTCTTCAGTAGTTTGATATTATGATTAGAGACAGAAAAGGGGTCAGAGAACTAAGTGGCTAACCACCTTTCTAGGATTGAGCCTGAAGATGTCGTGCAACAACTCATTCCTGTGAATAAGACTTTTTTTGATGAGCAACTCTTTGCTATACAGAGAGCCCCATGGTTTGCAGATATTGCAAATTACAAGGCTCTGAGGTTCATCCTAAAAGAATATACTAAATACTAGGTGAAAAAGCTGCTCAGTGATGCCAAGAATTTCTTGTGGGACGGTCGATCCCACGAGGATTATTGGTTAAGCAAGCTGTGGTTATCTTGCAGATCTTAGTCAGGTGAAAAGAAAAGATGGTTGGTGTTGTAAATGCATAAAACGAAATAATAGAGAAAGCAATATTGAATTGATGTAGAAAAGATGATGAAGAAGTAGTTAAGGTTTCAGAGATGCTTGTTCTTCTGGATTAACACTTCTTAATGTTTACTTCAACAATGAATGATTCATTCAATGGCAAGGCTGTAAATGACTAAAGCCAGGGTCAGTGGTCATTAATCTCCTCAAATCCAAACCAAACGCCAGGAACAGTGGTCATTCAATTTGGAAGAGGGTGAAGCTCACGCCTTCAATATCTAGTGATCTTACTCAAAATACCATAGACAAGGTCAGATATTCCAGAACAGAGAATGAAGCTCTGTGGTTCTAGCCTTAGCGCCACAGAAACTTCAGTCACCCACGACTAACGAGATTTTATGTCACATATCCCAATTAGCCCAGTGATAAATCCACATTTCATGGTATTTATTTGCTCTAATTGGGTGGATTTTATCAACTTTTCCTACACTTATTCAATGAAATAGCATAGTTTCATGATTTCTTCCTAAATTGTGCCTGAAAGTGAAAACATGCTTTTTAGGCCTTTTAATTGCTAAATTTTATTCACTTTAATCCCATTTGGTGCCTTGATGTATTTGTTAAGGGATTTCAGGTTTCCAAGGCAAGCATGGGTTGAAGAAGTGAGAAAAGGAGCATGCAAAAGGGAAGAAACCATGAAGAAATGGAGTTTGGACATTCCAGCATCCTTGCGTGCGCAGAAGCGACGCGTACACGTGACCCACGCGACGCGTGGAAATGAATTTTGGGGGGCGACGCGTACGCGTGACCCGAGTCACGTGAGCTCATTAATGCAAATCGTTGGGGGCGAATTCTGGGCCTTCAAAACCTAGTCCAACTCATTTCTGAAGCTATTTCAACCCCAATTCAAGTGGAAGCAAGGGGGGAGCAATTAGGGTTAGTTTAGCATCATGTAGTTTATTTTCTAGAGAGAGAAGCTCTCCCTTCTCTCTAGAACCTAGGGTTTTTAGTTCTTTTTCTTTGTAATTCCTACTTTTAATTCTTGTTTCATTTACTTTTCCTTGTTATTTATTGTTATGGAATCTTTGTTCTTCTTCATTTCCTTTGTTATTTCCTTTATCTTGCCATTTTTATGTTATGAACACTCTTTGTTAATTTTACTTTTATTTAATGCAATTTATGTTTTATGCTCATTTATTGCTTTCTTTAGTTGTTGTTATGACTTTCTTGCTTTTGGTAGTTAGATTTTATTTTTAATGCAATTTAATTTGGTTTTATTTTCATGCACCCCAAGTGTTTGATAAAATGCTTGGCTTAGTTTTTACTTAGTTTTTCTCCACTCTTGGCTTGAATTTGATAACTTTGGTGACCATTGAGTCATTGATGTCCATTCTTGTTTGATATATTAGAGTAGTTAGTTGATTTGGTCTCTCTTAACTCTAAGTGACCCAATAGTGTTGACTTAGGACTTAGGGATTGGAATCAACTATGCCTATTTGACTTATTTTCGATGTAGGGTTAACTAAGTAGCACTAACTCTTCATAATCATCATATGTTTGTGGTCAATGACTAGGATACGTAATCTTAGCTCTCAATTACTTTCCAAGAGGTTTTCTTGCATTTAAAGTTTAATTACTTTGACTTTTATTGCTTTAATGTTTAATTTCTTGCATGTTTAGGTTTCACACTCTTGGTTGAGAAATTGGGTGTTTGGGTGAAATTGAGTTGTGGATGTCCATTCCGCATTGTGTGAGGATTGTTAATTGGTTTGGTTTCCCTTGACTCTAAGTGACCCACTAGTGTTGATTAGGACTGAGGGATTGGAATCAATTATGCCCTTTTGACTTATCCTCGATGTTGGGATAGACTAATTGGGATTAATTCACACACAATTACCATGTTTGTGGTCCACAACTAGGATAGGAATACTTAATTACCCACTTCTTGCCAAGAGTCCTTTTAATCATTTAATCTACATTTTCATTGCTTTTAATTGCTTTCCTTTTAATTTCTTGCATGATCATTCACTCTCTTACTATTTACATTTCTTGCCTCTCTTGCCTTCCAATCCCCATTTCCTCCCATAGTCAATAACATGACACTTAATTGCAACTCCTAGGGAGGACGACCCGAGGTTTAAGTACTCTCGGTTATTTTAATTTGAATTTTAACATTTGATTGTGAGAGTTAGTTGTTGATTTAGCTATACTTGCAATGAATCAATAATCAATTCCTTACATGTCACCCAGATACGTGTGGGAATCTGTGATGCACTCTCAAGCTGCAGCTCAATACTATTCTGTTAGGGACTCACAAGAACTCATGTAGAATCAATGGTCATACGTCCGTTCCACCCTAGGTCCATAAGGATGAAGAATGAAAATGCATCATAGAATATAATCAAAGATAAATTAAAGTAGAAAGGTAATTGTATTAATCCATCGGAATCAGCAGAGCTCCTAACCTTAACCTAGGAGGTTTAGTCGCTCATACTGTACAGAAAATCATGTATGCTATGTTCTGAGGGGCATAAGATCCTAAACATAGGTGATCTAAACCTATATATACTAGTCTTATAATTAAAAATTACAAAAGTGAAATAAAATAAGCAGAAAGGTGCGAAAATCTACTTCTGGACCCACTTGGTGAGTGTTTGGGCTAAGCTTGGCGTCTAACTTGAAGGAGTGGGTGTTGGGTAAATATGCTGCTTCTTTGCTCCCCTTGTGGCGTTGAATGCCAGTCTTGGGCGTTCAACGTTGGCTTCAGTCCTCCTTAGGTGTTGAACGCCAGAAAAGGGATAGTTTGGGCATTCAACGCCCGTTTTGGGTAGTCGAATCCAAAGAAAAGTATAAAGCATTATACATTGCTGGAAAGCCCTGGAAGTTGGCTTTCCAACGTCATTAAGATCGCGTCAATTGGGCCTCTGTAGCTCCTGAAATTCTCATTTGAATGCATGGAGGTCAGGATCTGACAGCATCTACACTCCTTTCTTTGCCTTTGAATCAGACATTGCCAAAACTTGCCAAATTTACCCAAAAATAACCTAAAATCATATAAAAAAACACAAAAGATCAAAGTAGTATCCAAAAAGTTAATTTTGCAATAAAATCTACTAAAACATAATAAAACTTAACAAAATATACTAAAAACACTAGAAAAATAGCATCAAAAAGCGTATAAAATATTTGCTCATCAGAACACCAAACTTAAACTGTAGCTTGTCCTCAAGCAACCAAAAAGAAGTAGGACTAAAAAGAGGAGAAAGATACAATAAGTGTCAGAGTTTTCAATGAAACTCAGTTGCAAGTATTGAATGGGGCTAATAGCTCTTTACTTCTGAACAGTTTTGGCATCTCATTTTCCTTTGAAGTTCAGAAATATTGACATTTCTTAGAACTAGAATCCAGATGATATTATTGATTCTCTTAGTTCAGTTCTTCTTGATTCTTGAACACAGCTTCTTTTAGTGCTTTGCACCCTTTTGAGCCTAGCTGTGACTCTAAGTGTTATGTTTTCTCGTATTACCACTGGATACATAGAGGCCACAGGCACTTAATTGGGGGAACCCTTTTTATTCGAATTTAACTTTGCTTAAATTTCCAGTCAGTGATGCCCAGAGTTCTTAAGTGTACTCTTTTTCTTTGGATCACGACTTTAACTGCTCAGTCTCAAGCTTTTCACTTGACACCTTCACACCACAAGCATTTAGTTAGGAATAGAAACTCAATTGAGCTTTTTAGGCTAATTTTTAACCCTCCTAACCATTGATGCTCAAAGCTTCAGATCCTTGCTCTTTTGATTTTTCTTTTATGAGCATTCTTTTCTTTTTCTCTTTTTTTTTCTTTTTCTTTTTCTGCTACTTTTTCTTGCTTCAGGAATCAATATTTTTTATTTTTCCGGGATCCAATAATACTTTTCTAAATCCTTTGTTCTTTCAAGAGCCAACATTCTCAATTCCAATATCAATTGTGCACTGTTAATTCATACATTCAGAAAATGAATGCAAGGCCACCACATCTTAAACAATTGGAATCTCTCATGACATGCTTAAAACTTATGTATCTCACTGTTTTTTTTTTCAAATAATTTTTTTTAAGCTTGGCGAGGATACAATGAATATCTTATAACCAAAATGAAACAAGAAAATAAAACTCAAAAATAACATATACTAAACGTGATCATGAACTTATAAGAGAAAACAGACAAGAATTTAAAGTACAATAAAAATAGAAATAAAGCAAATAGAGAGATAATGAGACTCAACAACCTCAGTGATGGCGGCTACTGCTCCCTCTGGAATATCCAATGGAGCATTTGATCTCCTCTATGTCCCACCCCTGTCTCAACTATTCCTCTATCAATCTTCTCTGATCTTCTCTCATCTCATGGAGGATAGTGGCGTGCTCTTGGTGCTCCACTCTCAACTGGTCCACGCTTGAGCTCAGCTCCCCTATTGAGGTGTTCAGTTGATCCCAATAGTCACGGAGAGGAAAGTACATCCCTTGAGGCATCTCAGAGATCTCTGGTGGAGGCGGCTACACATGCTTTTACTGGGGTTCATGTGCAGGCTCTCTCACATGCCCGATCTTCCTCTTTGTGATGGGCTTATCCATTTCATTGAGGGTGTCTCTGGCTATGCCAATTCCAGCAGAATTGAATAGGTGATGTATGAGGTTTGGGAACGCTAACCTCACTTGAGTGGAGGTCTTTTCAGCCACCTTGTACAATAATTGAGGTATCACTGATAAACCACTATTTTATGGTTTATATTGTGCTAAATTGAGTGATTTTTCATCCATTATTCTCACGCTTATTCATAGAAATTGCATGTTTTATGTTTTCTTTCCTGATTTTGTGCTCTGATTGAAAACATGCCTCTTTGGGCTTTAAATTTGATATGTTTAATCCTCTCTTATTACCATTTGATGCCTTGATATGTGTGTTAAGTGTTTTCAGAGATTACAGGGCAGGAATGGCTTGGAGAATGGAAACGAAGCATGCAAAAGTGGAAGGAATACAAGAAGTTGAAGAAATTGCTAAGCTGTCCAGCCTGACCTCTTCGCACTCAAACGATCATAACTTGAGCTACAAAGGTCCAAATGATGCGGTTCTAGTTGCGTTGGAAAGCTAACGTCTGGGCTTCGATTTGATATATAATTTATCATAGTGTCCGTACATCTAGGTGACGCGAACGCGTGCTCCACGCGGACGCGTCGCAGTGATGAAAAACCAGTGTGGCAGATTTCGCCTCCAGCAATTTCTGGGCTGTTTTTGACCCAAGTTTCGGCCCGGAAAGCACAGATTAGAGGATATAAAGTGGAGGAATGTATCCATTCATGAGGATGGCTCATAATTCGCAATTTTAGGATTAGATGTAGTTTTAGAGAGAGAGGCTCTCTCCTCTCTCTTAGGATTAGGATTAGGATTAGGCTTAGGATTAGGATTAGGATTCCTTTTATTTTATGAACTACTTCAATCATAGGTTCAATGTTCCTTTGCTTTAATTTCTCTTCTACTCTTATTTATTCTATTATTTTATTTTAGTTTGTTAATATTGGTTTATGAATTCCATGTTAGGATTGATTTTCTTTATTTAATATAATTTGAGGAATTTCAGGTTTATGATTGTTTTATTCTATTTATGATTGCTTTCAATTTAATTTAGATTTATTTTCCCTTTTGGCTTTGGTTAAGTGATTGGTAAGACTTGAGTTATCAAACTCAGCTGTTGTTTGAACATTGGAATTTGCTTATTGACTTGGATCCCTCTAAAGCTAGGACTTGAGGACTTGAGGAATCAAGTTGATTAGTCCACTTGACTTTCCTTTATTTAGTAAGGGTTAACTAAGTGGGAGCAAAATCCAATTCTCATCACACCTGATAAGGATAACTAGGATAGGATTTCCAGTTCTCATACCTTGCAAGAGATTTTCTAATTATTAATTTATTTTTCTCGTCATTTAAATTACCTGTTCCTTATTTCAAAAACCCAAAAATATACTGTTTTCTATAACCAATAATAAATCATACTTCCCTGCAATTCCTTGAGAAGACGACCCGAGGTTTGAATACTTCGGTTATAAATTATATTGAGTTTTGTTATTTGTGACAACCAAACTTTTGTACGAAAGGAATTCTTGTCGGTCTAGAAGCTATATTTACAACAGGAATTTATTTTTTATATAATTCTAGATCGCGCGAAAATTTCGTTCGTCAAAATGGCGCCGTTGCCGGGGAATTGCAAACGTGTGCCCTATTATTGGTTATTGTAAATATTTACTTTTAAATTATTTTTTTCGAAAAAAAATTATTCAGATTTTTATTTTAAAATTTTTTATCTTATCTTATCTTAGTTTTAAATTTCAAAATTCAAATCTTTTTCAAAAATCATATCTTTTTCAAAATCTTATCTTATCTTCTTTCAAATTCAAATTTCAAATTTCAATTAAATTCCAAAATTCAAAATTCAAAATTCAAAATTTAAATTTAAAATTTTAAAAATCAAACCTTTTCAAAATTTAAATCTTTTTCAAATCTTTATCTTATATTGTTGACTTTTTCAAAATTCAAATTTGAAAATTTAAAATTCAAAATTTATTTATTTTATTTATTTTATTTTCCTTTGCTTGTTTATTTGTTTTTGTTTTTAATTTTTATTAGTTACTATGAGTTCTCACCCCCGTCGCTTTGAGTTTGGTTCTAATGTTATTACAAGGAATGGAAATTATAACAGGAACATGCATCAAGGTCGAAACAATCACAGATGGAAGGAGCCACAAGGATCTGATCAACCCTTTCGGCAACAACACCTTCCAAGATACCATGGACAACGACCATCTTACAATGCATGCCAAGACAATAGTTATGGTGGACCCCTTCGTGACAAACCACCTCCACCAGGTTACTATGGTCAAGAGCTATTCCGAGGTGCATACCAAGATGATAGATATGGTGGACCCCCTTGCAGTTACCAGCAAGCTCTATCATATGCCAATGAACTACCTCCTCAAAATAGCTTTGGACCACCATACTCACAAGCCTCTACTACCAAACACCATCACATGATCCTAACCCTTATCTACCAAATCAACCACCCTATGAGCCATATGAACCATATCTAGAACCACCTCAATTTCAACCCAATTACTCCCAAGAACCACCACCTCCATATACACCATGTCTACATCCATCAATTCAAGAGCACTATGATCCTAATCATGTTATTCAAGCTGGACAAGAATCAAGGGATCATCTCAAGGAAACAGTGGATAAATTTCATGCAACCCTTCATCAACTGGAGCAAGCGATAAATTGATTACCTTTCCGACATTCGAACACTCAAGGAACCCCCATGGCTTCATGTGGACAATCTAATGAAGAACGCAGCATGAAGGAGACACTAGAAACTCCGATGGATAGTAAGGAGCATAACTTTGTACTGGAACAAGTGGAGGAAGCCGAAATTATCAAAGAAGAAAAATTGGTTGAAGACTTAGGAGCTTCAGAACCTTCATGGGAAAATGCAGTCAAAGAGCCTCCTTCAAAGACGTTTGAAATAGATGTTGAGGAGGGTGTACAACCTCCAAGGCATATCATGGTTGAAGACTTTTAAGGGGATGATCAAGAGATGGATTCAATCATTGATGAATTCTTACCTACATTTGAATCCTCTCCCATTGGACTTGACATGGAGATTAAAGAAGAAGAAGCACAACCTCCCATGCCCTTGATGAACAATGAAGAAGAAATCAAATTGGAAGAAAGCTACCAGGAGGAAGAGGTTGAAATTGAAGAAGCTTGCAAAGAGGTGGAAGTTGTTAAGGAAGAGCACAAGGAAATTGAGCTGGAAATCACCTTGCCAAAGTTGTTGGAGACCTCTCCCCCAAAGCCATCCATCCCTTCATTCAAGTGGGTAAATCTCTCATTTCTAACCTTAATTAGCACACTTGAATATACTTTGCTTGAGACAGATGGTCAGCTTATAGCTCTTTGTGGCTATAAGAGCAAGCGGGAGATGGTTAGTGGTAGAAATTGTCATGCAAGGTTCAATATGGTTGCATGCTCCAAATTGAAGTACAAAGGTTGGTACAATTCTCAATTGAATGGGTCTAGGAAGCTGTTTGGATGTCTCAGTGAGAATTTCAGTTGCGTTCTACCCGGATGGAATCATGATGATCAACAAAAAGACGGGTGCAAAAGCAAGGTTTGGGACCCTGGAATTCATTCCAACAATCAACACTCTTTGGGTCTTGTCACTTGCTTCAACTTGCTTGAAGACTTTATGCGTCTAATTTGGGACCCCGGAGGTTATTGGAAGTACAAACATTGGTGGAGATTCCTAGATCAGTTCAAGCACAAGCCTCCATGACAAGGAGCTCACCAAATCTCCAACTTAAGGACTTTAACTAAAAGTGCTAGGTGGGAGACAACCCACCATGGTATAATCATTCCTTTTTTTTATTCTTAATCTTATTTTATTTTATTTTTACTAGTGTTCATTCATAATTTTTGCATATTCACCTGCATTCTGCATTTGCATCTGCATATTGCATTAAAAAAAATCGCACGCGACGCGAAAGCGTCGTTGACGCGTCTGCGTCATAGGTGCATTTGGAAGAAAAGAGTATCGAACAGAAAGTCACGCGAGAGCGTGGCTGGAGGCGTGCCTTAGGCACAAACATGCCCACGCGACCGCGTCGATGACGTGTCCGCGTCATTTAGAAAAATAGCCTCCCACGCCCGCGTCACCCACGCGAACGCGTGGCTCTGTAAAATCAACGTAAAAGAGGTGTATGGTAGCAAGTTATGATGGAGTGAGGCTGGAACTATGCTGGATGCACCAGCTCCATCACGCGACCGCGTGCCTTACGTGGCCCAGTCATCCTCCAAATATGGCCATTCACGCGATCGCGTCAACCACGCGATCGCGTCACCCCAAATTTTTGGCAAATTGGGTTTGAAACAGAGAGTTGCGCGAACGTATGGCTGCCCTCGCGCCATTCGCATAAATCAAGTCACGCGATTGCGTGATCCACACGTCCGCGTCACCTGAAATTATCGTCCGCCACACGATCGCGTGACCCACGCGTCCGCGTCATATGCGACGCACAGCTTATCCAGATCAGCCAATATATCTTATCTTTTCTTCTCCAGATTCAAATCTTTTCTTTCCCTTATTATTTCTTTCTTCTCTCTTCTTCCTTCTTTATTCTATCTCACTTTTTACTTTCCCCTCCCTTATTTTTCACTTTCATTCTATTTTTACTTAATTTATTTGCATACTTTCATTCATTATATTTTAATTTTATGCATAGTTTTATTTTCTTTTCTACAGTTATTCTTTTTACATTGGTGTTACTTGTTCATATTCAGCTATTATATCTTTTCTGGTATTATTTTTGCGCTTAGTGACTTATTTTCCACTGTTGGGTAATATTTAAGTCAATGCTCATCTTTTATGATACTTGTATTACTTTTTCATTGACATGAGCTTATACTGTCTTGCATTACCCACACTCTCTCCCCTATTGTTGCAATTTTTGCACTATTAATATGCCATGTGCTTCTACTGTTTTCTCACTTGTATGTTGTAGCTACCATGTAATTAGAACTCTTATTATTTGGCATTACCCACTCATATTTTATTTGTTTTCTATCATTATTTTTAGGTTCCTGTTCTTCTTTTTCTCTTCTTTCAGGCTAGCCACTGAAGAAGGAAAAAGGGAGAAACTTCTATATGGAGCAACAGATAAGTCCATCTGCACAATCTCTAGAGAAAAGCATCAGTTGTAGCATCCCGTCCACTTGCACATCTTAGCATGCACCAAGGACGGTGCAATCTTTAAGTGTGGGGAGGTCAATACCAATCTCTGTGGGTTAGTTATTTCCTCTCAAACACCAATGTTTAAATTTTCTTTGTAGTTAGTTGTTGCATGTTTGATTACATATTTGTTTGATTTTGTGCATTTAACCACTACTTGGTTAAAGTAATATTTTCTTTTTCAAGAAACTTTTTATAGCATTTCACTCATTTAAATTAAAATTTTTGTTAAACTTGTTTGAAGAAATATTATACTGGAACATGGTTTAGAGCTCAAACACACAAAACCAGTGAGATTTTGAGCCTATTTGAATTGGTTGCATTTTATCAACGAATATTTTATTTTTGGTGTGTGTTGTTCCCTCTAAAATTGTGATCTTTGTCTTGCTTAATTCTATATTTCCATGATTTGATGTATGCATGAACTTACATGATTGAGGCCCTTGTTTCACTAAGCTTACATACCCATATGGCCTTAACCTTTCATTATCCTTTGCAAACCAATTTTGAGCCTATTTTACCCCTTTGTTCTTTACTTTATCTCATCACTAACTCTAAGTGGAAAATAATAATGTCCTTAATTTGAATCCTTGGTTAGCTTAGACTAGTGAGAGTGCTGATGAATTAAGTGTGGGGAAAAGTGGGTTTGAAAACGTTTGGTTTGAGAATTGGGTGTTATATATCTTTATGAAAATGTGAAAGAAATGTTTAGGACATATTCATGCATTCAATAATTTAATCATATGCATTAAGAAAAAAAAACAAAAGAGAAAAAAAATAGGCATATATATATATATATATAAAGAAAGAAAAGAAAAAAAGAGCAAATAATAAAAGGGGACAAAATGCCCCAAAGTAAATGGTGATATCAATGCATATGTACTGTACTTAAAATAGGATGCATGAATATGTGGAAAACATGGTTAATGGATAGTTAGATGTGGTATTATGATTACATGGATTGTCTTAAGTTAGGTGGGAAAAGTTTAAGTTAATTAAGGATTCAGATTTTAGTCCACTTGACCAAATACAATCCCACCTTGACCCTAACCCCATTACAACCCTTAAAAGACCTCCTGACATGTGTATTTATACATTAAATTTTTTTTGATTGTTAGAAGAAAAGCAAGCCTTAGAAAGCAAGATTAGTAGAGAATTGAGAGATCGAACCTTAAACACTTGAGCGATTAAAAGTGCATACACTTCCAGTGAGGGTTCGATGCTCGATTCCTTGTTCCCGGCTTTCATGAGCTATTTTCTTCTGTAAGTCTATTTGTACTTCATTTTTATGATTTGAATTAGTGAAATCCAGTTCATATTTGTTCTTAAAAGATTTATTTACTTTTAACCAAGTAGGTAGAATCATTTTTTGCATGTAGTTGCATTCATATAGATAGGTTGCATTTCCTACATCACACCATTCCTTTTTACTCCTTTATAGCTTCTCTTGAGCTTAGCATGAGGACATGATAATGTTTAAGTGTGGGGAGGTTGATAAACCACTATTTTATGGTTTATATTGTGATAAATTGAGTGGTTTTTCATCCGTTATTCTCACGCTTATTCATAGAAATCGCATGTTTTATGTTTTCTTTCCTGATTCTGTGCTATGATTGAAAACATGCTTCTTTGGGCTTTAAATTTTCTATGTTTAATCCTCTCTTTTTACCATTCGATGCCTTGATATATGTGTTAAGTATTTTCAGAGATTACAGGGCAGGAATGGCTTGGAGGATGGAAAGGAAGCATGCAAAAGTGGAAGGAATACAAGAAGTTGAAGAAATTGCTAAACTGTCTAGCCTGACTTCTTCGCACTCAAATGGTAATAACTTGAGCTACAAAGCTTTAAATGATGCGGTTCCAGTTGCGTTGAAAAGTTAACGTCTGGGGCTTCGATTTGATATATGATTTGCCATAGTGGCCGTACAGCTAGGCGATGCGAACGCGTGCTCAACGCGCACGCGTCGCAGTGACGAAAAACCAGCGTGGCAAATTTCGCCTCCAGCAATTTTTGGGCTGTTTTTGACCCAGTGTTTGGCCCAAAAAGCACAGATTAGAGGCTATAAAGTGGAGGAATGTATCCATTCATGAGGACGGCTCATAATTCGCAATTTTAGGATTAGATGTAGTTTTAGAGAGAGAGGCTCTCTCCTCTCTCTTAGGATTAGGATTACGATTAGGATTAGGATTCCTTTTATTTTATGATTACTACTTCAATCACAGGTTCAATGTTCCTTTGCTTTAATTTCTCTTCTACTCTTATTTATTCTATTATTTTATTTTATTTTGTGAATAATGGTTTATGAACTCCATGTTAGGATTGATTTTCTTTATTTAATATAATTTGAGGTATTTCAGATTTATGATTGTTTTATTCTATTTATGATTGCTTCAAATTTGATTTAGATTTATTTTCTCTTTTGGATTTGGTTAAGTAATTGGTAACACTTGAGTTATCAAACTCAGCTGTTGTTTGAACATTAGAATTCGCTGATTGACTTGGATCCCTCTAAAGCTAGTCTTTCCATAGGAGTTGACTAGGACTTGAGGATTCAAGTTGATTAGTCCACTTGACTTTCCTTTATTTAGTAAGGGTTAACTAAGTGGGAGCAAAATCCAATTCTCATAACACCTGATAAGGATAACTAGGATAGGATTTCTAGTTCTCATACCTTGCCAAGAGATTTTCTAATTATTAATTTATTTTTCTCGTCATTTAAATTGCCTATTCCTTATTTCAAAAACCCAAAAAATACTGTTTTCCATAACCAATAATAAATCATACTTCCTTGCAATTCCTTGAGAAGATGACCCGAGGTTTGAATACTTCGGTTATAAATTTTATTGGATTTTGTTACTTGTGACAACCAAACTTTTGTACGAAAGGAATTCTTGTCGGTCTAGAAGCTATACTTACAACGGGAATTTATTTTTAATAAAATTCTAGATCGCACGAGAATTTCGTTCGTCAATCACTTCATGTAACCCCACCTCATTCCCAAGTATAATTCGGTGAATCATTATTGCTCGGTCAATAGTAACCTCAGATCGGTTAATTGTGGGGATGGTGAAGTATTGGATAAACTCCAACCATCCTCAGGACACAGCCTTGAGGTCAAGCCTACCTAGTTGATAGGGCTTCCCTTGTGCGTCCCTTCTCTACTGAGCTCCTTCCACACAAATATCCGCAAGGACTTGATCCAATCTTTGGTCGGAGTTGACCCTTCTAGTGTAAGAGTGTGGGTCTCCTAGCATGTGTGATGTAACGACCCAATTTCTGGTACGTCATGATCATACTAGAAACTGAGCGCTACCAACTTGTCTACCTAATTATTATCTATTATTTATTATATGAGCCTGATTCGTTGTTAAAAGCGTAGTTATTTTACGAGATACTTTTTTTTTAAAAACGTTTGGATTAACAAACAGTATCATTCATAATCAATTCACATATGATAATATATAAAACAATTATAAACAACCACACATAAATACATCACAAGCAGTTGACAATATTTGGTGATCCAGCCTTTATTAGAGTATAGACATTTAGTTAGAACACCCCTAGACATAGCTAGATAATAACTATATACATATATATACATACAACATCCCAAGTCCTGACCTGTTCAAGAAGTCCCTAAGCTGGCACCCAGGCTAGCCTAGACTCTATACTAACCTAGTCCCTCTAAATTACTAAAGCGAGGGAAAGTACGTTCTAGGTCTTCAAAACTCAAGTCAGGTGGATCATCATCAAAAGGTGGAAGGTCGTCTACTAATCCTCTGCACGATCATATGTCATCAAAGAGCATCTCTCAAGTACTTCATCGAGTGGCCACATAACAGCAACATCGTACGGAGGACTTAGGTTAAAGTTTGTAGATAAGCAGGGTGCAGACATTGGCTGGCCTCACAGTATATACATATAAACAGGTAACAGAGTTCACTCTAGACTCAGAAGACTACCTAGAGCAGAATTCTCTTTGCAGAACAATCATCAGCAAACTACAGAAGGGTACTCATGCTTCCATCTGAAGGGGGAAAGGGGAGAGAAGGGGTAAGAACTGGGGAGTTCTTAGTAGGGCCGGGGCTATTAGTTACGTTCATTAATTCTGTGTTGTTTAGCAGATAAATAGCAGAATACCGAGAAGTAGTAGATAGAAGAAACAGATAAATAGAGAAAATAGAGAAAACAAAAAGCAAAACACAAACAAAAGAATACAAGAAAACAAAACACAGACACAGAGAATAGAATGAAAACAAAGAAGGCATACATTCAAACAACAATCATAACAGAGGAAATGCGCAACCAAATATGATGCATGTCTAGCCCTAGTGCAGGTAATGAGCTCATCTGTCGGTTACATACCCGCTCCCGACGTTACCCAGCAACCTCTGTCTGGATAAGGCTTTCCTGTTGGCAATATCCACTGCAAGCAACCTTTGTCTTGCAGGGTGGCACTTATTAGCCGATATACGCCCAACAGACTCACTGTAAGCAACCTCTATTTTACAGGAGCAACAACATACTCACTGTAAGCAACCTCTGTCTTACAGGAGCAACAACACACTCACTGTAAGCAACCTCTGCTTACAGGAGCAACAACACACTCACTGTAAGCAATCTCTGTCTTATAGGAGCACACTCATCTCGATACCTCTGTAAGCAACCTCTGTCTTACAGCAAAGCATTATAGCAAGGTATCCCATGAAAGCGTTCTCAGTGGTCGTACCACCATCTATTTGACTGCCTCTCTGCAGCAGATTCTTACATAATCATTCTCATTATCATCATTCATTAACATTCTCATTATTCATCATCACTTTTATATTCTTATGCAGTACCTCTTTCTTTCTCTATTCAATCATGCTATACAAACTCTACAGCTTTTACTTTTACAACAACTTAACTCAAACCATTTCTCTTTATCACATTACTTTTTTCTCTTTGTCTTTTTACTTTTCTCTGATTACTCTTTTCTCTGTATCCCGTTATTCTTCTCTGGTTACTCTGTTCTCTGTGTTTCTTTACTCTGCTTTGATTTCTCTGCTTAACATATGTATTTAAAGCTTATGTAAATTTTGGTATGAATAGTTTGTTTGTTCCAAGTATAGGTTCATTAAGTCTATACTGAAACAGTTTAAATTTTCATATTATACCTAACCCTAGTTGGAACTCAAGAACTAACTATGTTGCCCTAATTCGTTCACTAATCTCTGTCTATTTTTCTGTCATTAAAACTTTACAGACTTTTTCTTCGACTTTTATCTTTTCTTCAACTTTTTATCTTTCTTTTATCTTTGCCTCACTAACATTTTATTACCACTCCCTAAGTGTTTTATGAAGGTAATTATGAAATTCTGCACTTAAAGTTGTCTTTCTAAAGCTTTTACAGAAAACTGCCTTTTCCGCATTATTTTATTATTTTTATTAAAATATTATTTTTAATTAAATATTATTATTTAATATTTTATTATTATTTATTATTTTATCATTAAATTTTCGAAAATTACCCCCACTTTAACTTTTAACCTTTAAAATTCACTTTTTACCACCCCTAACTTTTAATATTTCTACTTTAACCACCCTAACTTTTAGAAATTACCAAAATAACCCCCAAACACCAAATTAATTACTTCCTTGCCCTTTTATGAATCAAAAATGTGTTCTTCATTATTCTTCACCACACTCAAAGTGTTCTTCGCGTTCTTCATAAATTCTTCAGATTCTTTCTCTGTTTTTACCCGTTTTTCAGTCTTTTCAGCAACCGATTTTACCATAATTCATAATAAATTAGGAGCCACTAAAACCCCATCTTTTCTACATGATTTTAACACAAATTGAACCCCAATTTAAGGGTTAGGGTTTCGTTTTCCAGCAGCCACAAGAACACAAGTTCATAGCTTGAATTTCATCAAATTTCATCAAAATTTCACCAAATTTTCAACAAGAATCACTCATATAAACAATCAATTTCAAGCACAACCAAACCATATCATAATTACACAACTCAAACACAATCAATCAAGATTAAATTCGTCAAACTCTACCTGGTTTTTCTCCTCCTAATTTGGTTAGACTTTCAGGTGGTCCTTAAGTACTTTTTCCTCCTAAATCACATCAAGAACAACTTTAAATCCAAAAACCCTCAACTAACCAAATCTCACTCAGAATCTTAGGAAGTGATTTCTAACCTTAGACTTGCTGGAAATTCACGTTTCTTGGCCCTCAAGTCAAGTTAAGCATGATTCCTAAGGAAAAACATCAAGAAACACATGTTTTGCATGGTTTTCCTTGAAAACCAAATTGAAGAGGGAGGGAGACAGCCATCTCACCTTATTTCTAGCCTTGATATATTACATGGTTATGTAGAGGAAGAAGAGAGGATCATTTTGGTGAAATCGGAATTTTGATTTGAGTTTTAGTTCAGCAGAAATCAAGCTTTGAAGATTTAGAACTAAAAACTTTTCTCTCTTTTTCTCTCTTGAGAATTTCGGCTACAAGGTAAAAATGAACCAGCCTTGGGGGTCTTGGAGGTGTAAGTTGAGTTGTGATTGGTTGGCTTGGAGGTGGATTAAAATAATATTAAAATATCTCAGGTGTATAGCTACTAAAACTAGATATATCGGAACACTTATAAAAACATCTCTAAAAATTATTTTCTGAGCTACTAGCATAAATGACAATAGTAACATATTTATTATGAGAATAAAACATGTATAATGAGGCCTTAGCATTGCTAAAGTCATCAGAGAGTGATGGTGCTAAGCTGCACCAGTAAACTGTGAACCCGGTTTAACCGATTTCCTATTTTTAACTAAAACAGACCAAGTAACCTTATAATATCATTCAAGCATCTTATAATACTAATATAATGTTAATATTATACTATTATCTTTTTTCTCTCATGAATCGAGACTGGTTCATCAAACTGAGACTATTTACGAAAATCAGAATCAAAACTCCTAACCGATACGGTTCAAAAACTAGGGTCTTCGTGACTGCGTTGTCGAGCTTGCCTCAAAAGAGGTTTTGGCTTAAAGATGACATAATGACAATGAGGATTGAGATGCTTGATGATAAAGCAGAGGTGTTTCCTCTACTGATCTTCCGGAGAAATCCGTGCTTCTAGAAAAGATCTCGCGTACTCGAAAATCAGGGTTGTTACATGTGGCAATTGTAGCACCACTCTCAAACTTTCTGGGCTGAAATCTAAGAGTTGCTCTCGGTAATGTGGGGTAATGTGGAAGAAGAAGGGTGTGGAAAGTGTATAGGGTTATAGGGAGAGAGAGTCGAGGAGGTGTGTGTATGAAGGGTTGTGTGAGGGGGTATATATAGGATTAGGATATGGTATAAGGTTCGGTTATGCGGGGAAGAAAGGGTGGGAATGGTTTGAATTTGAATAGGGTGTGGTTTTCAAGGTTTAGAAAGTAAGAGAGAGAAAGGGGAGGTGGGGTAGGTGAGGTAAGTGGAGATTCTGTGGGACCCACTAGCTTAAGAAGCATGAAACTTCGAGCTCCCTGTCCCCTACCTGGCATTCAATACCAGGAATTGGCGTTGAACGTCCATAGGGGGTTAAGATGCAGGCCTGGCAGCTCTATATGGGGCGTTAAATGCCCAGCATTGCTCCCTATTTGGCATTAAACGCCAATGTGTATCCCTCAGGGGTGTTGAATGCCCAAGCTGCTCCCTTTCTGGCGTTCAATGCCAGTAATTCCTCCTCAATGGGCGTTGAACGCCCAGAGGAGATCAGGGAGAGGGTCTTCTGAGCTCCTACATGGGCATTGCATGCCCAGCTTCCTCCTTGTCTGGCATTCAACGCTCGCAAGAGGCTCTCCTCAGGGTGTTCTGTTATTAGTTCTGCATGTCTCTATTTCTGTCCTAAGTGCTGCACATGATCACAAACATCAAAATGCTACAAAAAACTATGATATAAAACTCAAAATAAATGAAATAAAACTAAAAATACCATGTGAATAGTTGGGTTGCCTCCTAACAAGTGCTTCTTTACTGTCATTAGCTTGACGGACAGCTCCTTTACGGAGGTAGATAGGGGCTCAGATCTTAACCCCTTACAGTGAACTTTCTTCCTGTGCTCTCATGAATGAGCTCTACATGCTCTTGAGATAGGATCCGGTTCACAGTATATGGAATGACTGGACTTTTGGTGAAGAAAACTCTCATGGCAGGTAAGAGGTCTTCAGTGAGGATCTTTTTGTCCCTCTAGTATTTAGGTACCTTCTTCTTAGTACCTTCCTTATGAGTGCTTGATGATGTTTGCTGAAAACCAAACTTAGAGTTGCTGTTCGGGGCCTCTGTAAAGCTCTATACTAAGAGGGAAGGCTGGAACACTATGTGTTGCACAATGGTACCTCCTATGTCAGAGGGAGACTGAGGGTTGGGGATCTTGAACCAGATACAATCCTCATGTGGTCTCAGAACTAGCTTTCCTCTTTCCACATCAATTATGGCTTTAGCAGTGGCTAGGAAAGGCATTCCAAGGATGATGGATTTATCTCTGTCCTTCCCATTGTCTAGGATTACTAAATCAGTAGGGATGTACAGGTCTTCAACCTTTACTAGGACATCTTCCACCACGCCATATGCCCTTTTCAGGGACTTGTCTGCCAACTCCAATGAGATCTTGGCACGCTGTACCTCTAGAATTCGCAGCCTCTTTATCATAGAAAGAGGCATGAGGTTGATGCTTGAGCCAAGGTCACATAGTGCCTTCACAAAGGTGATGGTCTCTATTGTACAATGAATCAGGAAGCTTTTGGGATTTAACACGGTATCATCTTCTGGACTAAGGCACTACACTCCTTGGCTAGTACCACAGTATCATCTTCCTCCTCCAATGCCTTTCCATGAGAAAAGTTGGCCTTCAGCTTTGGTGCACAAAACTGGCTCAGCACGTTTCGCATAGATAGACCAGCAAGTATACTAGGTCATCCAAGTAATACCTCAGGTGAGTGAGGGTCGATCCTACAGAGACTGTTGGTTTGAGCAAGCAGTGGTTACCTTGCAGATCTTAGTTAGGTGGATAACACTTATAGTTTGTTACAAAAACCATATAAAATAGATAAATAAATAAACATTACTGAACAGGTGTTAAATCAATGGTATGAGACCGGTTGAGGCTTTAGAGATGCTTTGTCTTTCTGGATTAACTTTTCTTACTGTCTACTTCAATAACTTTTTAATTCCTTCAATGGCAGCCGTAAGTGATTAACTCATGCCCTCTCATCAAGTTAACCTCCTCCACTACAGCAATCCACCATGTTGAAAGTGACTCATGTTCTCTCATGAAGCCACCTCTAGGTTTCTCTCTGTAGTAGAATATGAAGCTCTAAGCAATCCTCTCTGCTTCATGATCCTGCTCAAGGTGCCATAGACAAGGCAGATTGATGAGAGGACTTTTGACGGTTTAGAATTCACAAATGAAGTCTCGTTGTAAAGTATAGTTTCTAAACCAACAATAATCCTTTCATGCAAAAATTTGTTTGTCACTAGTACAAATCCCTAAATTTATAAACTGAAGTATTGAACCTTGAGTCGTTCTCCCTAGGAATTATAATAAAGTGTTCTTGTTATTGGTTATGGTTTGTTTTGGGGTTTTTGAGATAGGAGACAAGAAATGTAAAATGTAATGAAAATAAACTAGCAACTATGAAAAGCTCTTAGCAAGGTTATGAGAATTAGAAGTCCCATCCTCATCATCTTCCTCACTTGTGACCAAAATTGTCCATTGCTACCACTTAGTTAACCTCTAATCATGGAGAAAAATCAAGTGGATGAATTAACTTGACTCCACAAGTCCTAGTCAACTCCCAAGGGAAAGACTAGCGTTAGTGGTATCCAAATCAATTAGCAACTTCTAATTATCACTCAACAAAGGAATTAGATAACTCAAGCGTCACTAATTACTCCACCTAGGCCAAGAGGGATAAAAATCTATACTAAAATCCAACCAAGCATTTCATCAAACATTTGGGAGGCACAAAAGAAAAGCATAGTAAATTGATAACAAGAATAGAATCTAACAACAACTGAATGTAAGAAATCAATAACAACAATCAAAGGAAACAAGATCTACATGAATTACCTCAATTTACATTAAAAGAAAAATAGAAGGAAAAAAAGTAAATCTACAGACAAAGTAGAAGAAATTATAACAAACAATAGAGAATGATGAGTGTAACAACAAGGAATTAAGAATAAGAAGTAGAAGAGAGCATGAATTAAAACCTAGATCTAAGAACTAAACATAATCCTAATCATAATTCTAGAGAGAAGTGAGAGCTTTTCTCTCTAAAACTAAAACTAAACTAGCCTAATGTGTGTGTGTGAATCTATGATGCCTTCCCCTTCATTCCTTGGTCTTTTTAGCTCTTTTCCCGCCAAAAACTTAACTCCAAATGGGGTTGGAAACCCTCCAAAATTGCCAGGTACGTGTTATATTAAAAAAAAATCATATATCAGCACCAACGCGTATACACACAGCACGCGTACGCGTCCATGGGCGACTTCGCAAGGTGCGCGTAAGCGCCTGGTGTGCGCGCGCGTACACGGGCGAGTTCAATTCTTTGGCTTTCCATGATCTTCTCCACTTGCATGCTTTCTTCCTTGCTCCCTTGATCCATTCTTAGCCTTTTTCAATTCTGAAATCACTAACAACCACATTAAGGCATCTAGTAGAATCAAAGGGAAATAGAAATTTATCAAATTATAGGTCTAAAAGCATGTTTTCACATTTAAGCACAAATAAGGGATCAATCACAGAATCATGCTATTTCATTGAATAAATGTGAAGAAAGGTTATCAAAATGCTCTAAATTCAACACAAGATAAACCCTACAAAGGGGGTTTATCAACCTCCCCACACTTAAACCAAGCATGTCCTCATGCTTAACCAAGAATGAAGCAAAGGGTATGACATTTATTCAATGCAACTAAACTACCTATATGCAACTATCTAAATGAATGCAACTAACTATATGAATGCTAATGCTTGGTCAAAACAAATCAAATTCTAGGAGAATACATGTAAGCACAAAGGGCTTAAATAATGGGAATCAAACACAACCCACAATTGTATTGACTTATCAAAAGAGTTTACAAACTTGCATGAATATAAGTGATAATGGTGAATGTATGTAATTGAGCAATCGAACCTTCACCGGATGTGTATCCGCTCTATTTACTCAAGTGTTTAGGGGTTGATTCACTCAATTCCTCCCTAATCATGTTTTCCAAAATTTGTTCTTCATCTAATAATCAACAACCATTCAATGCATACAAATATCATGAGGTCTACCTCAAAGGTTGTAATGGGACTAGGGTCAAGGTAGGATCATGTATGGCTAAGTGGACTAGAATTTGAATCTTTGATTAGTCTAGACCTTCCTACCTAACCTATGTAATGACCTATACTATTAAGTACTAATCTAACTACCCATTTTTCTCACTTTTTCACATACTCATGCATTTCCTTTTCATTTCACAACACTTATGCATTGACCCTTATTGAGCTTTGCTTTGGGGCATTTTGTCCCCTTTTTATTTCTTTCTTTTTATTTGTTTCTTTCTTTTTCTATCTTTTTTTCTTTTCTTTTCTTTTCCATGCTCTTCTTTTTGTTTCTTTTTCTTTTTCTTTTGTTTTTTTCATTTTTTTCTTTCTTCCTTTCAAACTATATACAAGAACATCAATGCATAAGGTCTATACATTTTATCAATACACGAGCATGTACCCAATTCCCAATAATTTCAATAAAAATACAAAACTACCCTTTTATTCCCCCAATGTCCCAATATTCCCACACTTGAATGATACTCACACTTACTAGCCTAAGCTAATCAAAGATCCAAATTAAGGACATTTATTGTTTTTCACTTTAAGACTTGTAATGTGCTAAAATAAGAACAAGTGGGTTAATCGTAGGCTCAAATTGGCTAACAATGGAAGATAAAAGGTAAGGCTATTTGGGTAAGTGAGCTAAATGAAATGATGGCCTCAATCATATAAGTTCATGAATACAAGAAATAATTGGACATATAGAATTAAACAAATCAAGGGTTACAATCATAGGATGAGAATAATTTCACACAAGAAGGACAGTAAGTGGTTATAAGATGTAACCACATCAATAGGCTCAAATCTCACATACTTGTGTTCTTAGCTCAATACATGCTTCACAAAATATGAATTCAAGCAAGTTACAAAAATTTTCAATCAATTGGGTTGTGCTCTATAGGTGGATTCTTTTGAAAATTTCATCATTTTGACTAAGCATTGTTGTGATTGAGAAATTCCAAAAATTCCTTAGTTTACCCTTTTCTTTTTCAATCAAAACAAGTTTTATATGAAAAAGGGTTAACTAGGTCTTAACAATTCCAAAACAATTTCTAATCACAACCACAAGCTAAGAGGATAATTATATAAAAAAACCCAACTAAAGTATGAAATCCAACATCCACAATATCTACATCCAAAATGAGAGAGTATGCAACATAGATGTATCCAAAATATTCAAAACAACCAATATATACAATAGTGTGCAAAATAAGATAACTAGGAAAGCATAACTAGGAAAATAGCCGAAGTGTTCACCGATCTACCGACGGTGCCAACGGCAACCTCCCCACACTTAAGATCAAGCATCGTCCCCGATGCTAATCCTCAGCTCAGGGAGAGGTACACCGGTCGGCTCCGGCTCTAGCTGGGGCTGTCGCTGAGGTGTCTCCTACGTAGCTTGGGTCTGTGGTGGTGCTTCCACGTGAACCAGCTCCTCCTCATGTGTATCCTCATCATGTAAATCCTCATGCCCCTCCTCATGGGCCTCCTCATCTGAACCGGAGGACTCTGGAAGAGGAGGCAGCTCAAAGCCCTGGGCCACAAACATCTGGTCAATCCGGTCCAGGCGACGCATGAGCTGGCGCTTGCTGCGCTCCATGAACTGGAAAAGACGCTGAACCAGTAAGTAGGTCGGCTGAGGCGCTGGTGGTGGTGGTAAAGGAATAGCTGCTGCTACTGATGTAGTTGCTCCTGCTGGGGCTAATGACGAAGAGGGTCCAGCTCCCTCAACTGCTGCCCTAGCCCTAGATCGGCGCTGGGAAGCAGGCTTATCGGTCACCCAGGACCCCATGGAATGGTCACCGGCTCCTTCTCAGGGAGCGGTGGGGGTGGTGACACATCCTCTGGTAGCCACTGGACACCGGCCCGCTGAGCCATCTGTGTGACAAGGACGGGAAATAGAAAGGATCCTCTGATGTGGCCCCGCGACATGAACCGCCTGATCAGCCGGGGGAAATAGACCTCCTTCCTCTCTAGCACATGGCTGATCAGGATCAACATAGCAACGGAGATCTCCGAGAAGTGGGTAGTCGGCATGAGATAGTGGCCAAAAGTCTGCTGCCATGTCTTGGCTTCTCTGCTCAGATAGGTAAAGTGCATCCCCTTGGGTTCCCTGTTGTCCGCATCCATAACCCAGGGAGCCTCCGGGGTGGCCACCACTGCCCTCAAAGCATCAAAATCGAAGGTCATGCAGTGGAGCTCCACCTCGGCCTGCTCAAAGGCATCAGTATCACCTGCCTTGGGTCTACAAGTAAGGGTGTCCTCAATGGCCTGCTTAGTGAAGGGCACCTGAATACCTCTTACAAGTACCGAGTCAAGGGTGTGGCGGAAGAAGTTGCAATAGAATTCTTGCACCCAAGACCGGTTCACTCGGCTAAGTTCCTGATCTACAAAGTCTAGACCCATCCTCTCAATGCGGTTATTAATCGTTTGCCTCAAATCGAATGGAATGACCAACTTCTTTTCAATGTTCAAGTTCTTCTTGTTGTAGCTCAAAAACCGAAGTTCACAGTAGAGATTAGGGAACTTGACTGTATCCTGGGTAGGCAATGATTGATTTGTCCTCTCCTCATCATTAATAGGATGTTTAGAATAATCCACATAAGGAGAGAAAGTAGAATCTGGGGCCCTTTTCCTCTTCTTGGAGGTGGCTTTGTCTTTTTCCTTATCCGACATCTTGAAAAAAAAGAAGAATAGAGTAGAATATAAGCAATTAAACACGTAGCAAGAAGTAAGGAACTTCATGTTCAGGATGTAAGATGCATGACAAGTAATCATGATGTGAACTAAAATTGACAACTTGGAATGCAAGTAAGCACAGAAGACACATCCATAAACCAAAAATTCAAACATTTCAAACAATGTAACATAATGCTCATGGATTAGGCACATTAATCATCATAACTCAAAAGAATGGTTAAAGAGTTAAGTAAAATAAGAAATGAAGTCAACAGGTTAGACAAGTTAGTGAATTAAAAAGTGAGATTGAGAATTAGTGGAATGATGGAGAATGGCTTAATTAAAAGAGAATCGCAAAATGTGTACAACAATCATGTTCACACTCATGAGAATGTAAGAATGCCAAAAGCATGTGATAACCGACTCGCAATAATTGGTGTTATAAGAAATAGAGTGCGTTTATGTAACTATGAAAAGGTGAAGACCAAATAGAGTGAAAAAAGAGAGTTACACCACGGGGGTACACCAATTATTGTGAAAGAATGAACATCGTGTAAGGAAATTGCAAATTATGGTTCAATGAAATGTTTAGGCAATTCCTTAAGTTCATTTAATCACTACTAATGACGGGGAACAAAATAAGAACGGAAAAGCTAGCCCAAAGGTCCCGGGAATCGAACTTGGTGTGAGTTGGGCAAAGGTTAATTTGAAAATGCCAAGTTTAATCCTAGGCAAGATTTGAAGGTTAAAATAGTTTCTGGGAAAATCGGGCAACATCCCGGCTGTAATTTGGACGTTCTCGAATAGCCAAAAATAGCAGGAGAGTCATATGAATCCAAAAAAGCAAGAATCATAATCAATCAGTAGCAAAAAGCAATAAGCATGATGACAAGTGGATTGCACATAACCAGGCAGCAGCAACATAATCACAGAAAGAGAAATACAACAGTTAGCAGAATATAAAGAGTACATAATGGCAAAACATGATCAATACCACTCAGCAATCAATCATCATGTGCTCAATTAGGTAAACAAATACAGCGTAATTATCAGGCCTAGAATCCTCTATCCAGAACCTAGCTACCTAACCGCAGTTATATCTATCTATTCCTAATGATGAATCCAATTCACACCCCCATTCAAAAATTGGTGAATTAGTTCTTTTGGCAAGCGCACCAAAATTATCGTCAAGTAATAACCCACAGTAGAGTGGGATCGTATCCAAAGAGATTGGCAAATTCGAGCAGTTTTAATTAATTGATGAATTAGTCAAGCGGATCAATAGGATTGTGAAGTGCAGAATTGTAAATGACATAAATGTAAATGACTAGAATATAAAGAAAAGCAATAAAGTGCAGAAATATAAATGGCAGAATGTAAAGTGAAGAATCATAAATGACTTGAATGTAAATGGGAATGGAGAATTGCTGAATATAAAATTAAGCTATAAAGAAATGGATATATAAGAATGGTGAAATTCATTGAGATTGGGAGATGTTGTCTCTTTGGATCAAATCTAGCTTATATCCTCTTCAATCATGCAACTCATTGACCTCTTGGCAATCATGATTGATTGAGCCCCAATCCCTTGGTGACTCAATCTCTCAGATCTTGATCAATAGCCATTTCCTTGGTCTAATTGCTCATGAAGAGAGATATGCTTGGTCTCTGATTATACCGCACACCATTATAGGTCCAAGTAGAGGGAGGATTATATGTCACATATCCAAACACCAAAACCCAGATTCTACTCAAGTGTGAGAAGGGATTTCAAGCATGGTTTCATGTTTCCTTTCCCAAGGTTTCCATGAAACCCAATTGCATTCAATCTCTTTCCCAAGATAATTGAATGCTAAGCATTAAGAACGAAATTCCCTCTAGAAAATCAAAGAGAAGATGAAGAGAAGAAGAATTTTACTATTATCAATCCATCAAGTACAACAGAGCTCCCTCTCTCAATGAGAGGGAAGTTAGCTACTCATAGCTCAAAAAGTACTCAAAAGTGAAGTGTAAAAGTGGATCTAAAACTGACTGCTTAACCCCTTCTTTAGTACTCCTTGGGGGTATTTATACTACTCCTAGTAAAATAAAAGACTTACAAAGGTGAAAAAGGAAAATTACATTTTGGAGGGAAAAGAAAACACTCAATAAGCGTGACTTCCTAGCTAGCTTGTGGCTGGCGCTTTACTAGCGTGTCACGTGCCCTTCATTTTTAGCTTGGCATGCCATGCCCAATCCTTCAAGTGGCACGCTCATCTCTCTATCAACCTTGGTGTGCCACACCTTCGAACTCAAGTGGCACGCCATAGTGGAATTCTTGTGTTGGCGTGCCACGCCTTCGAACTCAAGTGGCACGCCCCTTGCCTTTTTCCACCTTTCTTTGCCTCTGGAAACTTGAACTGGCGTGCCACGCCCTTGCTCTATGCTTGGCTAAGCTTCTCTGGAAAGTTGCACTAGCGTGGCACGCCCAGGGTCTGGCGTGCCACGCCCCTTTTGTGAGTGAGTGGTTCCTCTATTTGGCGTGCCACGCCACGAACTCAAGTGGCATGCCCCAATGCTTCTTTGCTCTCTGAATGACACTGGCGTGCCACGCTTGGGGTTCAACTGGCACGCCCAAGTGAAGAAAAGTGAGTGGCGCACCACGCCTTCGATATCAAGTGGCACGCCCCATGTAATTGGCCTCCTTCATCCTCTCTGGAAAGTTATACCAGCATGCCACGCCTAAAGGCTGGCGTGCTACGCCCATGATCTTGTCTTGGTTCCAGTAGTTGGCGTGCCACGCCTCAGCCTTCAAGTGGCACGCCATAGTGAAATGCTAAGGTTGGCGTGCCACGCCTTCGACACCAAGTGGCACGCCCAGTCCTTGCTTTTGGTCCTTAGTGCATTGGCATGCCACGCCTGGTTGCTCAAGTGGCACGCCCAAGTGAGATTGAGGAGTTGGCGTGTCACGCCTTCATCTTCAAGTGGCATGCCCAGTCTTCAATTGCCTTCAACCCCTTCTCTGGATTGTTGTACCAGCGTGACACGCCATGCTATTCAAGTGGCACGCCCATGGATTTGTGAACTCTTCAAGCTTGGCGTGCCATGCCTGGGTCCTCAAGTGGCACGCCCAAGTGGCTTCTTGGAGCTGGCGTGCCACGCCTTCGACACCAAGTGGCACGCCATAGTGGAGGTTCTTCTTGGAATGGTGAGTTGGCGTGCCACGCCCCTTTGCTCAAGTGGCACGCCCATAGTAGTTGGTGGGTCAGGCGTGCCACGCCCAATCTGGCGCACCACGCCTCTTTTGTGTCCTCTATTGTAGCTCTCTGGAAAAATGTATTAGCGTGCCATGCCCAGTCCCTAGCGCGCCACGCTCTCATGCATGCTTGGACTTCTTCTCTGGACTTTAGTACTGCTGTGTCACGCCTAGCTCCTGGCGTGCCACGCCAGTGCATTTTCGTGGCGTTTGCTCCCAAGTGGCACGCCAATTTCACGCACCCAGCTTCTTGTTTGTCTTCTACCCATTTTTGATGCCCTTTTCACCCGAAATTCAGCACAACTCATCTCAAAGTAGTGTACCATAATATTCATCAAATAATGCATGAATTGTACTGATCAAATAAGATTTATGCTTTTTTATGGTCTTCTTTATGCAAGAAAGAAGGGTAGATTATGCAAGTCATCACAACACCAAACTTAAGCTTTGCTTGTCCCAAGCAAATCAATGTGAGTAAGCCTTTATAACTTGAGGCCTTGGCTTTGATTGATTGCAATACAGCTAAGAGTAAGACTAAGTGTTCAACACATGTATGAATGTTTTAATGTCATGGAAAGCTCTTGGATCCTTGAGGGTTCTTTCAGGTATAGGCTTTTAGGGGTCCTTTCTATTGATTGTCACCTTGAAGTAGTAAGGATTGTTTTGCTTTCTTGACCACGACTCTAAGTGTTTTGTCTCAAGACAACCCTTTAATTAGGCTTTCAATTAGCACTCCTAAACCAGTTGGTTTTAGGGTACTAGGTGTAGAGACACCCCTAAGAATTTACTTGCCCAGGTCTCTTCTTGACACATCTTCACCACAAGCATCTACTAAGATCTTTAGTTCTTTTTGAGCTTTTTAATGTTTCTTTTTTTTCTATCCCAGTAGTTGATGCTCAGAGCCTTGGGCCTTTATTGCTTACTACCTCTTGGTTCTATGGGTATTCAAGGAACACCCTTTAACCTTCCCTTGTTATACCTTCTAGGACTAGTTGCTCTCCATGACTCAATTTTTTTTTTCATCCAAGGTTCTACACTTAGTTTCTTATTTCTTAGTTTGTTTGATAATCTCTATTAGCCTTGGTCTCTCTTGATATTTTTGCACAACTCACAGTAACTCTTATGGAGATAGGCTCTACTTTTATTTATGTTGAAATGAAGACTTGAAATACATGGCATTTTCTTTCTTGTAAAAAAAACTCATAAAGACTTCAAACAGGAATTAAAACTAAGCATAAAACATAAACTATCCTAGCATGATTATTTATTCAAAAAGTAAATAAAGCAAAAGCTTAAACAAGATTTCAGAATTTAGAAAATATCAACCATGGGACTCAACAACCTTGAGCAGCTTCATCTTTAGTTCATTGGTCCCTTCCCTTTGTCCTTCTTCTTGGAGGGGGAGGCGCAACCTTCATCTGGCTTGGAAGAACCTTCTTGTGCTTTGGCATCCTTGGGCTTCCAAAATCCTGCCCTCCTCATATAATTCCTTTCATCTTCCTTATGTTTGGCTGGGATTTCCTCTTGTCTTGCACTTAGCTCTTCCATTCCTTGCATGAAGGTTGGGTATCCTGGGTTTAGAGCGGCCACGGCGTTACACAAGTGATTCAGCTTCGCTTGTGTATTGATGTCATACTGCCTCCTGGATATGGTTCTAGCATCATAGAGATGTCTGAATTCGGCCAAGTTCCTCTGTTGCCATTTGCCTTACTCTACTATTTTGTCCAGTGCACTTCGCACCTCTCCCCAGTCAAATTGTTCTTGCTGTTCCTTCCTCATATGCTCCCAGTTCCCTTGGAGTTGTTGAATGTTTTGGTTAATTTGGCTCCATTGTTGTTGTCGAGTTTTTTTGAGTTGATTGACATCTTCCCTCAGGTAGTGTAGGTCTCCCTTCATTTGGTGTACATCTCCTTGCAATTGTTCCCAGTTGAATCCCTCTGGAAATTGCTGATATTGGTATTGTGGTGGTGGTTGAAGTGCCAAGAATTGAGGTTGCTCTTCTGCCTCTTCCTCTTCTTGTTGTTGTGGTTCATGGGCATGAGCTCTTCGTTCTCTGGCTCTGTTGAGTGGGTAAACAGCCATCACCTTGGCCATCTTTTTGGCAGTTATGAACTTGTCTTGCTTCACAAGCACCTCATCAATGATCTTTTCAACTCCAGCCTCATCACATAGCCTCTGTATAATGCTGGGGAATGCCAACCTTGTGTTGTCACTGGTACTTTTCAGCACTTTATTGATGTTGTTGGCAATCATCTCCCCCACATTGATATTCTCTCCTTTCATGATGCTGTAGATGAGCACAGCTCTCTCCTTGGTCACTGTTCATACCCTGGGTCGAGCTATCCGAACCGGGATGATTGGCGACAAAGCGACCGACCTCTTCAGGTCAGACTATCCGACCTCTTCTTCTAAAGACCTCGGCCAATCGACACGAAAGTCCAATAAAGGGCCCAAATAGAGGAACACGACCCAAATCCACAGGCAGCCCAAGCCTACAGAAATAAGGGCGGTTCCCTTGAAGATAAGCTGACCTCACCCAAAGATAAGATAAGATAAGATAACTAACTTATCTTATCTAAAAAGGTCACTCCACACCATTATAAATACACTGGATCACCCAGGTATAACTCATACTCTGATTCTACAAAAAACCTGTTTAATACCCATGCTAACTTAAGCATTGGAGTCTCTTGCAGGTACCCCCCACCCTCCGGTGACGAAGGAACAGCAGTGCAGTCAGTCCAACAAGTCGGACACAACAGCTCCGGCCGCCACCAACCAGCCGGACACGTCATCTCCGACCAGTACAGAAGATCTCATCCGAGATCGACCTACAGTTTCAAGTAACCCTCGGAACATTGGCGCCGTTTTCAGGGAACCTAAAAATCATCCCAACACCATGGCGGACGGTCATGACAACGACCACGATTCAGATCTGGAAAACAGAACACCGCACAAGAACGCAGACACTACGCTAAAGGATACTCCGGAATCCAACGGGGACAAAAACTCATCAAATCCGGGGGTAATAGAAGCACTTCAAAACCGCTTAAAGCAACTTGAAAAAGAAACCCAACAACAACGAGAGGTCAGGAAGGATCTACAAAGAGAGGTACGGCGGCGTCGAGAATTGGAAGATAAACTACTGCAATTAGAACCCGACCTCAAATCAAAAGCTCTTTGGACCACTCCTGAGGAAAATTCACGCAAAGAACAAGATCCATTCACCAAGGAAATCATGAAAACCAAAATTCCAAAAGACTTCAAACTCCCGGATATGATTTTGTATGATGGCACCACAGATCCCAACCATCATCTCAGCAATTTCAGAAGCAGAATGTACCTCACCGACGCCTCAGATACCGTTCCCTACAAAGCTTTTCCAACAACTCTCACGAAGACAGCAATCAGATGGTTCGACAACCTACCTCCAAAGTCCATCTCAAACTTTGACAACCTGGCTAAAAAATTCCTAGCCAGATTCTCCATCTAGAAAGATAAGGCCAAGCACGCCCCCAGTTTACTGGGGATCAAGCAAGGAGATCGGGAGAGCCTCCACAACTACATGGAAAGATTCAACAAAATATGCATGGACATACAAAGCTTGCCAACAGAAGCCGCCATCATGGGACTCATCAATGGCCTACGAGAAGGACCTTTTAGCCAATCCATATCAAAGAAGTACCCTACCTCCTTAGACGAAGTGCAGGAGCGAGCAGAAAAATACATCAACATGGAAGAAAACGCTTGGTTGGGAGAAACCACAAAATCTGGGGTCCCCTGCCGAGATAAAGACAAGGAATCCAAAAGGAAAGAAGATCGACAAGGGGAGAAAATCAAAAAATACCACAATTACACCCCTCTCAGGGCATCCCTAGTCGACGTATACAAAGAAGTCTGTCATACGGAGAAAATACCCCCAGCTCGGCCATTCAAAGGCAAAAGAGGAGGAAACCGGAATGAATATTACGAATATCATCGAGTGCGAGGGCACTCCACCAACGAGTGCTTCGATCTAAAGAACATCATAGAAAAATTGGTGAGGGAAGGAAAACTATATCGGTTTCTAGCCACCCGAGATGATGACCAAAGAAAGAGACGAAGGGACAAAGATATCAGACGAATCGCGCGATCACCTTGTACACCGAAAAGACACGTCCACATGATACACGGCGGATTCGCAGGGGGAGGAATCTCCAAATCATCTCGCAAAAGATATCTCAAAGAAGTATATCATGTCAAGGGAAAGGAGGAAGCACCCGACATCCCTACAATCATATTCACTAAAGAGGACGCATCCGGTATCATCTCGGGACACGACGACCCCATGGTCATCACCATCATACTGGCAAACGCCAATCTCCACCGCACATTAATAGACCAAGGGAGCTCCGCCGACATCTTATTCAAAACTGCCTTCGACAAGCTCGGCCTAGAAGACAAGGAGCTTAGGGCATACCCGAACAGTCTGTTCGGACTGGGAGATACCCCAGTACAACCACTGGGATACGTATCACTACATACAACCTTCGGAAAAAGAACTAATCCAGGACAGACTATATTGTGGTCGACGTGAGTTCAGCCTACAATGCTCTAATAGGTCGGACAACACTAAATCAACTCGGTGCAATAGTCTCGACTCCATATCTATGCATGAAATTCCCAACTACAGAGGGGATAGCCACAATAAAAGATGATGAAAAGATGGCATGCCGCTGTTATAACGAAAGTCTAAACCTCAGAGGCAGAGGAGAAGAGTTTCATACAATTGAGCTTGGCGGAGTTCAGAGACGAGAAGAACTCCGTCCGTAGCCAGAAGGTGAGATAGAGAAGGTTCAGATCGGAGACACCTCGGACAAAACGACTAATATCGGCACGATCCTGAGAGTAGACTCAAAAGAATTACTGGTATAATTCTTACGAGATAATGTCGATCTCTTCGCATGGAAAGCCGCAGACATGCCAGGCATAGACCCCAAGCTAATGTGCCACAAGTTGGCAGTCTATCCAGGATCTCGGCCGGTACAGCAAAGACGAAGAAAACTTGGGCCAGAGCGATCCCAAGCTGTGGAAGAATAGGTACAAGCATTACTGGAGGTAGGATTCATAAGAGAAGTCAAGTACCCACTATGGCTAGCCAACGTCGTCTTAGTAAGAAAATCAAATAGGAAGTGGCGAATGTGCACCGATTACACCGATCTCAACAAAGCCTGCCCAAAAGATCCTTACCCACTCCCAAGTATTGACGCTCTGGTAGATGCTTCCTCCGGACATAGATACCTCTCGTTTATGGACGCATACTCGGGATACAACCAAATCCCCATGTATCCACCAGATCAAGAAAAGACCTCGTTTTTAATGCCGAAAGTGAACTACTACTACATTGTGATGCCTTTCGGTCTCAAGAATGCGGGAGCTACTTATCAAAGGCTAATGAATAAAGTCTTCTCAGATCACATCGGAAAAAGCATGGAAGTCTATGTGGACGACATGTTGATAAAGACACAAAGTGAAGAGATATTATTGTCCGACCTAGCTCAAGTGTTTGACACTATAAGGAAGCATGACATGCGACTCAATCCCGCAAAATGCACTTTTGTGATGCCAGGGCATTTTGGCCAGTTTCACTGACCTTTTCTTTACTGTTTTTAAGGTAGTTTCATGCATTTTCTTAGAAAATAAGCTAGTTTTGGGTAGATATTCACTTACATCTTGATTCAAGCATACATTGTGCACTTTACATGATTTCATGAGAATTTTGCATGAATTATATGACAAATTAGAGGATGCATGTCTCATGATTTGGATTAGAACTTTGATGCACTTTATTGCTTGATTTCAGGACAAAGGAAGCAAGGAAGAACCACGTTAGTAGCCACGTTAGTCTAACTAACGTGACCACTAACGTGGAATGGGAGCTAGCTTGCAACGTTAATGAGAAAAGTAATCGCCAATAACGCCCTCGAAGCCATCATAACCCACGTTAAGAGTCACGTTAACTAACTAAGTTAACGTGAACTCTAACGTGGAAGAAAGAAAATGGAGCCAACGTTAGTGACACTTACCTTTGTCACTAACATTGGACCAAGCTCATAAGTGGCCACGTTAAGAGCCACGTTAACTTAGTTAACGTGGACTCTAACGTTAAGAAGCAAAAGAGAAGCCAACGTTAGTGACATTCACCTTTGTCACTAACGTTGGCCAAGCCTCCATAAGCCACGTTAACTCCCACGTTAACTTAGTTAACGTGGAAGCTAACGTGGAGAGAGCAATTGATAGCCAACGTTAGTGACACTTACCTTTGTCACTAACATTGGGGTGAACCACCAAGAGCCACCATGAGCAACGTTAACTCCCACGTTAACTACGTTAACTTAGTTAACGTGGAAGTTAATGTGGATAAAGAGATGATGAGCCAACGTTAGTGACACTCACCTTTGTCACTAACGTTGGAGATGGCTAGCATGACTACGTTAGAAGCCACGTTAACTTAGTTAACGTGGACTCTAACGTGGGAAATAGGGGCACATTGGAACGTTAGTGACAAAGGTAAGTGTCACTAACGTTCTCGAAGGATTGGCAAGCTTACGTTAAGAGCCACGTTAACCTAGTTAACGTGGACTCTACCGTAGGGACAAGGGAGGACTCTCCACGTTATTGGGAAAGGTATGTCCCAATAACGTGTGCGAAGGACCAAGAGGCAACGTTAGTGGTCATGTTAGTGCCACTAACGTTGAAGTCAACGTGATCATATTTGGGTTAGGAACGTTAGTGAAAAAGGTGATTGTCACTAACGTTCTCGAACCCACACTTTCACTTAACGTTGACACCACTAACGTCCTGAGTCAAAGTCCCTGCCTACTTCACCTTTTCTCTCTGCAAGCAAAGCTAAGCCCAATGAAAAGGATAACTGCTTCAAACTCAAGATTTAGAGGCCCATACCCAAGACTTGAAGAGCCAACTTGAAGATGAGAAGAGTAGTATATATAGGAGTAGCTTTGAATTAGTTAGGGAGTTGGAAACTTTAGGGAGCCTTTGGCATAGAACTACTCTCTGTATTTTACTTTCTCTGCACTTCTAGTTTTACTTTCATCATGTATTCTCCATCTTTGTTTTCATTTTCCAGAGCTATGAACAACTAAACCTCTTCCATTAGGTTAGGGAGCTCTGTTGTAATTTGATGGATCAATATTAGTTTTCATTCTCCTTCTTCTATCTTTTCTCTTGATTTTACTAGAAAGCTTTCGATCTTCATCCAATTCGGTAGTTATCTTGGAAAAGAAGCTATTCATACTTGGATCTCTTCTGAACCTTAAAAGAGGAATGAAGAGATCATGCTAGAAATGCTTTCTCATGCTGGACCAAATTGGGTTTGGATGGATATGTGACTATAATCCTACCAACACTTGATTTGGGAAATGCATGTGGTATAATCAGTGACCATACTTCATCTCTTCTCATGAGCAATTGACCAAGGAATTGGCTATTGATCAAGATTTGAGAGATTGAATTACCAAGAAATTGGAATTCGATCACTTAAGATTGCCAAGGAGATCAATGAATGCATTGATTGAGGAAGAGATGAAAATGAACTTGATCCGGAGAATGCAACATCTGCTGAGCCCAATGAACTCCCCATTTCTGATCTTACCCATTCTCTTTAATTTCTTCCACTTACTTTTATGAGCAATTACCCCATTCCCGTTTAAGATTCTGCAATTTACTTTCCGTCATTTACATTCAGCTCTTTATTTCTAGCATTTACTGTTTCTGCTATTTACTTTCCCGCCATTTAATTTTCTGCAAATCTCAAATCAAATTCTGGTTCACTCAACTAGAACATTCGTCTAATTAAAGTTGCTTGATCAATCAATCTCTGTGGGATTCGACCTCACTCTATTGTGAGTTTTTACTTGACGACAAATTCGGTACACTTGCCGAAGAAAATTTGTTGAGAGACAAGTTTTGTGCGTATCACTTTGCAGTAGAAGCGGGAAAATTTTTAGGTTTCATGCTCACACAAAGAGGAATTGAAGCAAATCTGGATAAATATCAAGCCATACTCAACATGAAAAGCCCAACCTGTGTCAAAGAAGTAAAGGAACTCAACGGGAGATTGGCCGCCCTATCCAGGTTCTTAGCAGGATCAGCGATAAGATCTCTCCCCTTCTATGCTACTTTAAGGAAGGGAAAGCAGTTCGAATGGACAACAGAATGTGAACAAGCCTTCCAAGACTTCAAGAAATTCTTAGGACGGCCACCTATCCTATCTCGGCCATGAAAAGGAGAACCGCTCATATTATATCTCGCAATAGGAAGCCGGGCAATAGCCTCAGCACTAGTCAGAGAAGACGAAAGTGGGCAACAACCCGTCTACTTCATTAGTAAAGCGCTACAGGGATCCGAGTTGAACTACCAGAAAATAGAAAAGTTTGCCTATACTCTCATTCTAACATCTCAACAACTTCGCCTGTACTTCCAGGCTCACAAAATTAAGGTTTGAACTAACCAGCCCATAAAAGGAATATTGCAGAAAACAGATTTAGCAGGCAGAATTTTACAATGGGCAGTCGAGTTATCCGAGTTCGACCTCTAATATGAAGCTCGGACGGCCATCAAATCACAGTATCTGGCCGACTTCATCACAGAATTCACAGATGCCCTGGAAATCCCCACAGAATGGAATCTCTATGTGGACGGTTGAAAGAGCGGAAGATTGATGGTTTAGAAGTTATGGTAAATACTCGTTGCAAGTATAGTTACTAAACCAAGCAATCCACCTTTCTTATAAACGTTTTGGTTGTCACAAGTAACAAACCCCTTAAAATTGATAACCAGGTATTTAAACCTCGAGTCGTCTTCTCAAGAAACTGCAGGGAAGTATGTTCTTATTATTGGTTATGGAGATTGTGAATTCGGGGTTTCAAGAATGAGGAACAAATATGACAAATAATTTAAATGGCAATTAAAAATAAATAAATACTGTAAAGCAAACTTTTGGGCAAGGTATGAGAAATTGGAAGTCCAGACTTAGTTATCCTTATCAATAACAATGAAAGTCGAATCTTAATTCCACTTTCTTAACCTTTGCTGAAGTGAAGGAAAGTCAAGGGATTAATTAGTTTGATCTTCGAATCCTATTATTTCCTAAGAAAAGATTGGGATTATTGAAGTTCAATTCAATTGGCAAGATAACAATTATCAATTATGCTGTTGAATTGGATAACTCCTGTGTTACTGATTTCTTAACCAAAACCAAAAGGGAAAAAGTAAATCTACTGGAATAAAAATGCCTTCAGATGGGAAGCAATAATCATGTAATTAAAAGAAAGAATTAATAACTGAAATACCTCAAGTAACATTAATAAGGGAAATTATTATCTAACATGAAGGGTTCATAAACTAAATTGGAAAAATAAATAAAAATAAAGAACCTGGGATTGAGAGTCACTCCTAAAACTAAGAGAAGTCCTAAATCCTAAGAGAGAGAGGAGAGAACCTCTCTCAAAACTAGATCTAAATCATGGAAATTAACTAAATTGGCGAGCTCTCCCTGAATGGATGCGTTCCCACACTTTATAACCTCTGGTCTATGCCTTCTGGACTTGGATTGGGCCAAAAAGGGCTTCAGAAATCCCTGGAAGCGTTTTCTGTAATTTCTAGTGCGTGGCCTCTGTCACGCGTCCGCGTGGGTCACGCGGTCGCATCATTCGGAGCTTTCCTTGTCACGCGGTCGCGTCAGTCATGCGACCGCGTCATGTGCGTTCTGCTTAAGGCGCGCGGTCGCGTCAGTCATGCGGCCGCGTCGCTGCTTCTTTGCGCTTGGCATGCGTCCGTGTTGCCCATGCGATCGCGTGGATGCCAGTTTCTTCAGAAGCTCTGTTTTGTGCTTTCCTTCCATTTTTGTATGTTTCCTTTCCATCCTTTAAGTTATTCCTACCTTAGAAGATCTGAAAACTACTCAACACACTAATCACGGCATCGAATGGAATTAAAGGTGATTAAAAGAATTAATTTAAAAGCATAGGAAACATGTTTTTCACATACATCACATAATAAGGAAGGGAAAGTAAAACCATGCAATCAACATGAATAAGTGGGTGAAGGATTGAATAAATCACTCAAACTAAGCACAAAATATATCATAAAATATGGATTTATCAACCTCCCCACACTTAAACAATAGCATGTCCTCATGCTAAATCCAAGGTAATAAGTAAGGTTAAAGTGATGGAATGTCATGCAATGCAATCTAATCTAAATGCAACTACCTAAATGCATCATGCAATTCTAATTTATTCACTCATATATAAAGCTTATAGGTAGTTAAATTAATTCACATTCTCAAGGAGTCATATATGTAGCCAAGCCTTAGATAATCAATAAGCACTTTTACAATTGAGATGGGAGAAAAAGTATTTTATGAACTTGCAAGACAATTAAATAATTCAAACAGAGATAAATGTTAATGAGCTATTGAACCCTCACTGGATTTGTGTTTACTCTCTAGTCACTCAGTGTTTATTAGGTTAATCACTCTATTCCTCTTTTTTTTATTCTTCCTTTCTATAACTTTGTTGTTCATCTAACCAATCAACAATTATAGAATACAGTCATACCAAAAATCACGAGGTCTTTAATTAAGGTTGTAATGGGGCCAAGGTAAAGGTAAGGATATATGTATAAGGCTAAGTGAGCTAATAAGTGAATCCTTAATTAGACTAAGATCTCACCTAACATACATACTTAGTAAAACAAAACTTCTTTACCTATTTTCCCATATTTTCCCACTTGATGTTACATGCTCATGTTTCAATTTTTATTTTTATCCCATGTGCATTGCTTTTATTTTGCATTTGGGGAATTCTTTTGTATCCCCTTTATTAAATACTGAAAAATAATTTTTTTTTAATGCAATGGTAATTTAATCACTTTAATTTCTCATGAGCATGCTTCCCAAAATTTCTTAATCTGAGTTATTTTATTCCTTTCAACTTTTCTACCTTTTGTTTTTATCATCCATGTTCCCAATAGGTTTCCCACATTTTAAACTATTTATAATTTTCTATCTTAAGCTAACCAAGGATTCAACTTGGGATTTTATTTTGTTTTTCTGCTTAAGGCTAGTAGTGTGGCTAATAGAATAAAAGGGGATTTAAAGGCTCAAGGGGGCTAACAAGGGTGATGTAAAAGGTAGGCTATTTTGGGATAAGTGAGCTAAAATCAAATAATGGCCTCAATCACTCTCTTGGTATATATCTACATTCTCTAATCGGACATATAGATTAAAACAAAGTAAAGAATACCAGAATATAAAAGAAGGGCGGAACACACAGGAATAAAAAATATGGTTTGAATGTAACCATACAATTAAGCTCAAAACTCACAGGCTATGTGTTATCTAGCTCAAAAATCATTTATCACTTATTTATGTAATGCAGGTTTAGTTAAAAATTCTCATTATTCTCAATATAAAACTTATATTGAATGGCTTTAAAGTTCTAGTGTTTCTCCTTGATGAAGTGTTGTTAACTAACATGTAATGCTATATATACAAGGTGTGGGTTGTTTTGATTCTGTTAAAGTCTCTAGTTTACTTCCCTTTTTATATTTTCCAATTTAAACTAAGCTATCTTATGCTAAAAAGGGTAAACTATACTAATTAATCCACAATTTCTATAACTAATAAGTTAGAATTGCAACTAAACTAAGTGGCTAAAACATGAACTAAAAATGCAAAATGCAGAAATAGAGTAAAAATACATGAAAGTAGCAATGTATAAGTACTCAGAAAATAAAAAATAAAAATAAAGAGAAAAATACAAAAAAATATCCAAAATAAAAGAAAAAGAGTCTGTAGTGGTTTACCAAAATAATACGCCAGAGATGGCGACCTCCCCACACTTAAAATGTAGCATCGTCCCCGATGCTCACTCAAGCCGGGTGTGAAGGGGTGTCATCACTGGAAGGGATGGTAGCTGGGGTCTCTGTGGTGGTTGGCTGAATGTCCGGCTGCTAGAGAGGAGGGGCTGTCTGAATGGGGATCTCAGTATCTGCAGCCTGGATCTGCTGGGGTGCTACCTGCTGGGTGTCTGCCTGTGCTGCCTTTCTCTGGGGATGGGTCTCTGCCTCGGGCGCATCCGCCTCCTCCTCAGATGCCTCGGATGGTGTGTCAGGCTTGGAGGGGATGTCGCCGGATCGTATCATCAGCTTCAGGTGCTCATAGCGTCGCTTGTTGCGACGCTTCATCTGGTCAAGTCGTCGAAACAAGCGGTGCACCAGATGATAGACTGGCTTTGTTGCAGGTGGAGGTGCAGTGGTGGTGGCAGGGGTAGGTGGTGCAGCAGTGGAGGAAGAGGGAGAAAGAAGAAAGAGGAAGAAAGAAAGGGGAAGGAGGGAGGGGGGTGGGTGGTGGTAGCGTCTGGGTGGTCGGCGGCGTCTGGGTGGTGGCGCGGAGGTGACTGGGTGGTGGTTGTGGTTTGGAGGAGGAGAGAAAGAGGGGGGTGTGGTTCAGGGGGGCGCAAGAATAGGGTTTCGCGTGGCCTGGGGGTTATAATTTGAATCCACACGGCTGCGTGGGGCACGCGGTCGCGTGGCTAGAGCGAAAAAGGTGGTTAAAGCGATCGCGTGGATGACGCAATCGCGCGGAGGGCAAAAAGAGTAAATGACGCGATCGCCTGGGGCATGCGATCGCGTCGCTGGAATTTGTGCTAAACGCACGAATCCAGTGTCGTTCCAGCCCAACACTCTGTCTCCTTTTGGGATTTGTGCTATCAATGCGACGCGATCGCGTCGCTCACGCGGTCGCGTGGGATTGATTGTGTGCAAGTGACGCGATTGCATGGGGCATGTGATCGCGTGGGCCATTTTGTGCTAGACGCACAATGGCCGCACGATTCCAGCCTAACTTTCTGGACGTGGGATCTTTACGTTGATCTCTAGGTCACGCGGCCGCGTGGATGACGCGGTCGCGTGGGAAGTGTAGTTCGCCATTTGACGCGATCGCATGGGGCATGCGGTCGCGTCGCACACCCTTTTTTTTATATATGCAGAATGCGGAATGCAATATGCATAATGCAGTGCTTAATGTGAATGCTATGCATGATTCCAGGTTCAATAAAATAAAACAAAATTCAAAAACAAACAAAACTAAATAAAATTAAAATTGCAAAAGGAACGATCATACCATGTTGGGTTGTCTCCCACCTAGCACTTTTAGTTAAAGTCCTTAAGTTGGACATTGGAGGTTCTTCCTGTTATGGCGGCTTATGCTTAAATTCATCCAAAAATCTCCACCAATGCTTGGAATGCCAATAGCCTCCGGGGTCCCAAACTAGGCATGTAAAGATTCTGAACAGCTTCAAACAGAGTCTCAGGCTCCCGGGGTGACGAATGTCAGAATAGAATCCATGGTCCCAAGCCTTGTTTTTAAATCCTCCTCTGTCTTGATCTATATTTTTCCATCCGGGCAGTTTAGAAAGTAGATTCTCACCATAGTGACCAAACGCTTTTCGAGATCCATTCAATTGAGTATGATACCAATCCGTGCACTTCGAGTTGAAGCGTGGAACCTTATTGAACCTTGTACACCAGCTCTGAGCACGAGCCATTTCCCTCTTACTCTTAAAGCCGCAGAGAGCTCTAAGATGGCCATCTGTTTCAAGCAAACCGTATTCAAGTGAAAAAGTAAAGTTAAAAGTTAAGGATTGTACCCACTTGAAGCTTGTATTAGGTGGTAATGGCCTTGGGGAAGGTGTTTCTGGTGGTTCTGTAAGTTCTACTCCCTTTTGCTCTTCTGTGAATTCCTCCACTTCCTTGTAAGGTTCTTCAAATGCATCTGAGTCCTGGTCAAAGTCTTCTATGTCTTCCTCATCACTTGAGTCATAGATTGGAGGTTGAGAGAAATCTACCTCCGCGTCATCTTGGTATTCACTTGGGGAAGATTCTTTGATCTTAGAGAATTCACTTGCGGATGCAAGTTCATTACTAAGAGAGCTTGACTTGTGACTATCATCATCAAGGGAATTTGTGTCCTGGGTTATTCCGTCTAGTTCTTCATAAATGACTTGCCTCGCGGATTGTGCTCTATCCTCCTTAGCATCAACTGTAACGTCCTTGATGGAGTTCTCCTCAACTCTGGATTCCCATGGAGGTTCAGCGTCTCCAAGATCTTCAACCAACTCTTCTTCTTGTACAATGACAACATCTTCTACTTGTTCTAGTATGAATTCATGCTCTGTCTTGTCCACTGGAGTTTCTAGTGTCTCCTTCATGCTACACTTTTCATTAGATTGTCCACATGGGGCTGTGGTTGGTCCTTGAATGTTCGCGCATCTAGAAGCTAATTGAATTAATGCTTGCTCCAATTTTCGGATAGTTGTTTGAAGTTTATTTACTGTTGCCTTGAGGCGAACCTCTGATTCTCTGGGTGATGGATTTGGACATGAAACATATGGAAGTGGTGGTGCTTGGGGGTGATTGGATTGGAACTGGGGTAGGAAAGGATCATACGGTGGCGAATGGTGAAGAAAAGCTTGTGAGTGTGGTGGTTCGAGGTTATGTTGAAAGGATGGTCTATAGGCACGGGGTGGGGCTTGTTGGTAGTTACAAGGTTGTCCACCAGATCTATCAGCGGGGTATGCATTGTAGAATGGTCATTGTCCGTGATATCTTGGAGGGTGTTGTTGCCTAAAGGGTTGACTAGATCCTCTTGGCTCCATCCATCCTTGATTGGTTTGACCTTGATGCATATTCCTGCTGTAACTTCTATTTCCTTCAACAAAGTTAGAGCCAAACTCAAAGCGAGAGGGGTGAGAGTCCATAGTAGCAAATAAAATTAAAAAGGAAAAACAAAAATAAATAAACAAGTAAAAGAAAAATATTTACAATAACCAATAATAAGGCACATGTTAGCAGTTCCCCGGCAACGGCGCCATTCTGAAAGAGCGGAAGATTGATGGTTTAGAAGTTATGGTAAATACTTGTTGCAAGTATAGTTACTAAACCAAGCAATCAACCTATCTTACAAATGTTTTGGTTGTCACAAGTAACAAACCCCTTAAAATTGATAACCGAGTATTTAAACCTCGGGTCGTCTTCTCAAGGAACTGCAGGGAAGTATGTTCTTATTATTGGTTATGGAGATTGTGAATTCAGGGTTTCAAGAATGAGGAACAAATATGACAAATAATTTAAATGGCAATTAAAAATAAATAAATACTGTAAAGCAAACTTTTGGGCAAGGTATGAGAATTTGGAAGTCCAGACTTAGTTATCCTTTTCAATAACAATGAAAGTCGAATCTTAACTCCACTTTGTTAACCTTTGCTGAAGCGAAGGAAAGTCAAGGGATTAATTAGTTTGATCTTCGAATCCTATTTATTTCCTAAGAAAAGATTGGGATTATTGAAGCTCAATTCAATTGGCAAGATAACAATTATCAATTATGCTGTTGAATTGGATAACTCCTGAGTTACTGATTTCTTAACCAAAACCAAAAGGGAAAAAGTAAATCTACTGGAATAAAAATGCCTTCAGATGGGAAGCAATAGTAATTAAAAGAAAGCAATAATAACTGAAATACCTCAAATAACATTAATAAGGGAAATTATTATCTAACATGAAGGGTTCATAAACTAAATTGGAAAAATAAATAAAAATAAAGAACCTGGGATTGAGAGTCACTCCTAAAACTAAGAGAAGTCCTAAATCCTAAGAGGGAGAGGAGGGAACCTCTCTCAAAACTAGATCTAAATCATGGAAAGTAACTAAATTGGCGAGCTCTCCCTGAATGGATGCGTTCCCACACTTTATAACCTCTGGTCAATGCCTTCTGGACTTGGATTGGGCCAAAAAGGGCTTCAAAAATCGCTGGAAGCATTTTCTGCAATTTCTGGTGCGTGGCCTCTGTCACGCGTCTGCGTGGGTCACGCGGTCGCGTCATTCGGAGCTTTCCTTGTCACGCGGTCGTGTCAGTCATGCAACCGCGTCATGTGCGTTCTGCTTAAGGCGCGCGGTCGCGTTAGTCATGCGGCCGCGTCACTTCTTCTTTGTGCTTGGCATGCGTCCGCGTCGCCCATGCGATCACGTGGATGCCAGTTTCTTCAGAAGCTCCGTTTTGTGCTTTCCTTCCATTTTTGTATGTTTCCTTTCCATCCTTTAAGTCATTCCTACCTTAGAAGATCTGAAAACTACTCAACACACTAATCACGGCATCGAATGGAATTAAAGGTGATTAAAATAATTAATTTAAAAGCATAGGAAACATGTTTTTCACATACATCACATAATAAGGAAGGGAAAGTAAAACCATGCAATTAACATGAATAAGTGGGTGAAGGATTGAATAAATCACTCAAACTAAGCACAAAATATATCATAAAATATGGGTTTATCAATGGTTCTTCAAATAAGACTGGAAGCGGCACAGGTGTGATAATAGAAAGCAACTAAGGAACCCAAGTTGAGCTCTCCCTCAAGTTCGGGTTCCCGGCCTCAAACAATCAGGCGGAATATGAAGCATTATTAGCTGGTTTGAAGCTGGCTAAAGAGGTTGGAGCTCAAAAACTCAACATTTACAGCGATTCTCAAGTAGTCACCTCACAGATAACAGGGAGCTACCAAGCCAAAGATCCCACCATGAAAAGGTATTTGGATAAAACCAAGGAACAGCTCGGACAACTCGGGGAATATAAGATCTGCCACATACCCCGCGAACAAAATGCCCGAGCTGACGCACTCTCGAAACTAGCCAGCACCAAACCAGGGGGCAACAGTAGAAGCCTCATCCAGGAAATGCTACAGAACCCGTCAATCTCGGAAGAGGAAAAAGTCCTAGCCATAACAAATCAGGACCAAGGATGGATGACCCCCATAATTAACTACGTCAAAGCAGAAACACTCCCCACAGAAGAAAAGGAGGCAAAGAGGTTAAAAAGGGAGGCACAGTACTACACTATCATAAACAACATCTTGTACAAAAGAGGGATCTCAATACCATTACTAAAATGCGTGCCGACCTCCAACACAAAGGAAGTGCTAGAAGAAGTACACGGCGGCATTTGCGGCAATCGTCTCGGAGCATGAGCTCTCGCCAAAAAAGTACTCCGGGCGGGATTTTATTGGCCAACTCTACAGAAAGAAGCTATAGAATTTGTAAAGACATGTCCACCATGTCAGAAACATGCCAACTTTCACATCGCCCCGCCAGAAGAGCTCATCAGTGTAACTTCGCCTTGGCCGTTTGCAAAATGGGGACTTGATCTTCTCGGACCCTTCCCCCAGGGATCAGGACAAGTTAAATTCCTCATAGTAGGGGTAGACTATTTCACAAAGTGGATCGAGGCAGAGCCCCTAGCCAACGCCACTGTTCACAGAAGCCGGAAATTCCTATATAGAAACATTGTCACAAGGTTCGGGGTTCCACACTCCATCACCACAGACAATGGCACTCAATTCACAGATGCAGGCTTCAAAAAATTAGTAGCCGACTTGAACAAAAAGCACCAGTACACCTCCCATGGGACATCCGCAAGCCAATGGACAGGCTAAAGCTGCCAACAAAGTCATATTGGCCGGGTTAAAACAGAGATTACAAGACGAAAAAGGAACTTGGGCAGAAGAGCTTCCACAGGTTCTATGGGCGTATCAAATGACACCACACTCCACCACAAAGGAATCCCCCTCCCGGTTAGCATACGGAATAGAGGCAATGATCCCAGTAGAGATTGAGGAAGGATCGCCTAGAGTGGTTCATTACAATGAGGGAGCAAACTCCCAACTTCAGAGGGAAGAGCTCGACCTACTACTTGAAATCCAAGAAAGAGCTCGGATCAGGGAAGTAGCACTAAAACGTCGAATGGCTTCCAGATATAATCAAAGGGTAGTACCGAGAAGTTTCGCAGAGAATGGTCTCATGCTAATCCAAAATGATATTAGAACAACTCGACCAGGAGAAGGAAAGTTGGCAGCAAACTGGAAAGAACCCTACCGAGTTGTAGAAGTACTTGGGAAGGGCTACTACAGACTGTCCGAACTCGATGGACGAAAGCTTCCCAGATCATGGCACGCCTACAACCTAAGAAGGTACTACAACTAGAAAAAGTAAAAGATCTCACTATTGGATGCACTCTTTTTCCTGAGAAGATTTTTTAATGAGGCACCAAGTTGAGACTCAGACACTATCCGACTTAAAGGGATGAAAAATTCCCACATGTATATATTTGCACTTTCCTTTGAATAAAATATATTTTAGATATTCTACAAGTTTTCAAGACGCATTAATCTGAAGCATTCATCGTCCGATTATAAAGCAACAGATCGGCAGAAAGTGAAAAACAATTTCACTGCACGATCACGATAAAGACAATCATCCGATAAAGGTGAAAACGCGATTCACCTAAAAGATGATCTAAAGATAGCAACCACCTTCTACAAATCGGCAAAGATAAACACAGAATAATGTAAGAAGTTATCGAAAGTGATCCGGAAAAAGAACCTGACAAGGTCTTATGGATTGCTAAATAATAACTTAAAGATTGGCGCCGACGTTAAGAAGTCGGACCAAGTCAACCCAAGTTATAAGTAAACCGTGGAAAGAGGTCTGGCCAACACTATTAAAGAGGATTACTTTAACTTAGAAGGGCCCGACATGACAAAGTCAGTCCAAAATGAAAAAGTT